>NC_133669.1:27102033-27325258 GCF_048934315.1 Petromyzon marinus
ACAGCGCTGGAGTGTGAGAGCCACGTTCAGATCACGGCTTTTAAGCTTAGAGTCGCGGCATCTCTTCAGAAAGGTGAGAGACTCAATTAGTTGAGCCTTCTTATCCCGAAGTCTGTTGAATGATCTTAAGGATGTGTGGAATCCCTCCCCGTAGAGGCGGTTAAATTTCGATTTAAAGCTTTCGTGACTGCAATGATTAATCTTCTTTGGTTCTTTCGGTAAAGTCACGTAGAATGAGAATAAAATAATAAATTGATAAAATAAAATAACACAATAATATTCTCACGACGTTTCGGCCACAACACAAGCGGCCTTCATCAGGTGAAGGGAGCGAGACTGTCTGGTAGGACAGCGCTGGAGTGAGAGAGCCACGTTCAGATCACGGCTTTTAAGCTTAGAGTCGCGGCTTCTCTTCAGAAAGGTGAGAGACTCGATTAGTTGAGCCTTCTTATCCCGAAGTCTGTTGAATGATCTTAAGGATGTGTGGAATCCCTCCCCGTAGAGGCGGTTAAATTTCGATTTAAAGCTTTCGTGACTGCAATGATTCATCTTCTTTGGTTCTTTCGGTAAAGTCACGTAGAATGAGAATAAAATAATAAATTGATAAAATAAAATAACACAATAATATTCTCACGACGTATCGGCCACAACACAAGCGGCCTTCATCAGGTGAAGGGAGCGAGACTGTCTGGTAGGACAGCGCTGGAGTGAGAGAGCCACGTTCAGATCACGGCTTTTAAGCTTAGAGTCGCGGCATCTCTTCAGAAAGGTGAGAGACTCGATTAGTTGAGCCTTCTTATCCCGAAGTCTGTTGAATGATCTTAAGGATGTGTGGAATCCCTCCCCGTAGAGGCGGTTAAATTTCGATTTAAAGCTTTCGTGACTGATGAAGGCCGCTTGTGTTGTGGCCGAAACGTCGTGAGAATATTATTGTGTTATTTTATTTTATCAATTTATTATTTTATTCTCATTCTACGTGACTTTACCGAAAGAACCAAAGAAGATGAATCATTGCAGTCACGAAAGCTTTAAATCGAAATTTAACCGCCTCTACGGGGAGGGATTCCGCACATCCTTAAGATCATTCAACAGACTTCGGGATAAGAAGGCTCAACTAATCGAGTCTCTCACCTTTCTGAAGAGATGCCGCGACTCTAAGCTTAAAAGCCGTGATCTGAACGTGGCTCTCTCACTCCAGCGCTGTCCTACCAGACAGTCTCGCTCCCTTCACCTGATGAAGGCCGCTTGTGTTGTGGCCGAAACGTCGTGAGAATATTATTGTGTTATTTTATTTTATCAATTTATTATTTTATTCTCATTCTACGTGACTTTACCGAAAGAACCAAAGAAGATGAATCATTGCAGTCACGAAAGCTTTAAATCGAAATTTAACCGCCTCTACGGGGAGGGATTCCACACATCCTTAAGATCATTCAACAGACTTCGGGATAAGAAGGCTCAACTAATCGAGTCTCTCACCTTTCTGAAGAGATGCCGTGACTCTAAGCTTAAAAGCCGTGATCTGAACGTGGCTCTCTCACTCCAGCGCTGTCCTACCAGACAGTCTCGCTCCCTTCACCTGATGAAGGCCGCTTGTGTTGTGGCCGAAACGTCGTGAGAATATTATTGTGTTATTTTATTTTATCAATTTATTATTTTATTCTCATTCTACGTGACTTTACCGAAAGAACCAAAGAAGATGAATCATTGCAGTCACGAAAGCTTTAAATCGAAATTTAACCGCTTCTACGGGGAGGGATTCCACACATCCTTAAGATCATTCAACAGACTTCGGGAAAAGAAGGCTCAACTAATCGAGTCTCTCACCTTTCTGTAGAGATGCCGCGACTCTAAGCTTCAAAGCCGTGATCTGAACGTGGCTCTCTCACTCCAGCGCTGTCCTACCAGACAGTCTCGCTCCCTTCACCTGATGATGGCCGCTTGTGTTGTGGCCGAAACGTCGTGAGAATATTATTGTGTTATTTTATTTTATCAATTTATTATTTTATTCTCATTCTACGTGACTTTACCGAAAGAACCAAAGAAGATGAATCATTGCAGTCACGAAAGCTTTAAATCGAAATTTAACCGCCTCTACGGGGAGGGATTCCACACATCCTTAAGATCATTCAACAGACTTCGGGATAAGAAGGCTCAACTAATCGAGTCTCTCACCTTTCTGAAGAGATGCCGCGACTCTAAGCTTAAAAGCCGTGATCTGAACGTGGCTCTCTCACTCCAGCGCTGTCCTACCAGACAGTCTCGCTCCCTTCACCTGATGAAGGCCGCTTGTGTTGTGGCCGAAACGTCGTGAGAATATTATTGTGTTATTTTATTTTATCAATGTATTATTTTATTCTCATTCTACGTGACTTTACCGAAAGAACCAAAGAAGATGAATCATTGCAGTCACGAAAGCTTTAAATCGAAATTTAACCGCCTCTACGGGGAGGGATTCCACACATCCTTAAGATCATTCAACAGACTTCGGGATAAGAAGGCTCAACTAATCGAGTCTCTCACCTTTCTGAAGAGATGCCGCGACTCTAAGCTTAAAAGCCGTGATCTGAACGTGGCTCTCTCACTCCAGCGCTGTCCTACCAGACAGTCTCGCTCCCTTCACCTGATGAAGGCCGCTTGTGTTGTGGCCGAAACGTCGTGAGAATATTATTGTGTTATTTTATTTTATCAATTTATTATTTTATTCTCATTCTACGTGACTTTACCGAAAGAACCAAAGAAGATGAATCATTGCAGTCACGAAAGCTTTAAATCGAAATTTAACCGCTTCTACGGGGAGGGCTTCCACACATCCTTAAGATCATTCAACAGACTTCGGGATAAGAAGGCTCAACTAATCGAGTCTCTCACCTTTCTGAAGAGATGCCGCGACTCTAAGCTTAAAAGCCGTGATCTGAACGTGGCTCTCTCACTCCAGCGCTGTCCTACCAGACAGTCTCGCTCCCTTCACCTGATGAAGGCCGCTTGTGTTGTGGCCGAAACGTCATGAGAATATTATTGTGTTATTTTATTTTATCAATTTATTATTTTATTCTCATTCTACGTGACTTTACCGAAAGAACCAAAGAAGATGAATCATTGCAGTCACGAAAGCTTTAAATCGAAATTTAACCGCCTCTACGGGGAGGGATTCCACACATCCTTAAGATCATTCAACAGACTTCGGGATAAGAAGGCTCAACTAATCGAGTCTCTCACCTTTCTGAAGAGATGCCGCGACTCTAAGCTTAAAAGCCGTGATCTGAACGTGGCTCTCTCACTCCAGCGCTGTCCTACCAGACAGTCTCGCTCCCTTCACCTGATGAAAGTCGCTTGTGTTGTGGCCGAAACGTCGTGAGAATATTATTGTGTTATTTTATTTTATCAATTTATTATTTTATTCTCATTCTACGTGACTTTACCGAAAGAACCAAAGAAGATGAATCATTGCAGTCACGAAAGCTTTAAATCGAAATTTAACCGCCTCTACGGGGAGGGATTCCACACATCCTTAAGATCATTCAACAGACTTCGGGATAAGAAGGCTCAACTAATCGAGTCTCTCACCTTTCTGAAGAGATGCCGCGACTCTAAGCTAAAAAGCCGTGATCTGAACGTGGCTCTCTCACTCCAGCGCTGTCCTACCAGACAGTCTCGCTCCCTTCACCTGATGAAGGCCGCTTGTGTTGTGGCCGAAACGTCGTGAGAATATTATTGTGTTATTTTATTTTATCAATTTATTATTTTATTCTCATTCTACGTGACTTTACCGAAAGAACCAAAGAAGATGAATCATTGCAGTCACGAAAGCTTTAAATCGAAATTTAACCGCCTCTACGGGGAGGGATTCCACACATCCTTAAGATCATTCAACAGACTTCGGGATAAGAAGGCTCAACTAATCGAGTCTCTCACCTTTCTGAAGAGATGCCGCGACTCTAAGCTTAAAAGCCGTGATCTGAACGTGGCTCTCTCACTCCAGCGCTGTCCTACCAGACAGTCTCGCTCCCTTCACCTGATGAAGGCCGCTTGTGTTGTGGCCGAAACGTCGTGAGAATATTATTGTGTTATTTTATTTTATCAATTTATTATTTTATTCTCATTCTACGTGACTTTACCAAAAGAACCAAAGAAGATTAATCATTGCAGTCACGAAAGCTTTAAATCGAAATTTAACCGCCTCTACGGGGAGGGATTCCACACATCCTTAAGATCATTCAACAGACTTCGGGATAAGAAGGCTCAACTAATCGAGTCTCTCACCTTTCTGAAGAGATGCCGCGACTCTAAGCTTAAAAGCCGTGATCTGAACGTGGCTCTCTCACTCCAGCGCTGTCCTACCAGACAGTCTCGCTCCCTTCACCTGATGAAAGCCGCTTGTGTTGTGGCCGAAACGTCGTGAGAATATTATTGTGTTATTTTATTTTATCAATTTATTATTTTATTCTCATTCTACGTGACTTTACCGAAAGAACCAAAGAAGATGAATCATTGCAGTCACGAAAGCTTTAAATCAAAATTTAACCGCCTCTACGGGGAGGGATTCCACACATCCTTAAGATCATTCAACAGACTTCGGGATAAGAAGGCTCAACTAATCGAGTCTCTCACCTTTCTGAAGAGATGCCGCGACTCTAAGCTTAAAAGCCGTGATCTGAACGTGGCTCTCTCACTCCAGCGCTGTCCTACCAGACAGTCTCGCTCCCTTCACCTGATGATGGCCGCTTGTGTTGTGGCCGAAACGTCGTGAGAATATTATTGTGTTATTTTATTTTATCAATGTATTATTTTATTCTCATTCTACGTGACTTTACCGAAAGAACCAAAGAAGATGAATCATTGCAGTCACGAAAGCTTTAAATCGAAATTTAACCGCCTCTACGGGGAGGGATTCCACACATCCTTAAGATCATTCAACAGACTTCGGGATAAGAAGGCTCAACTAATCGAGTCTCTCACCTTTCTGAAGAGATGCCGCGACTCTAAGCTTAAAAGCCGTGATCTGAACGTGGCTCTCTCACTCCAGCGCTGTCCTACCAGACAGTCTCGCTCCCTTCACCTGATGAAGGCCGCTTGTGTTGTGGCCGAAACGTCGTGAGAATATTATTGTGTTATTTTATTTTATCAATTTATTATTTTATTCTCATTCTACGTGACTTTACCGAAAGAACCAAAGAAGATGAATCATTGCAGTCACGAAAGCTTTAAATCGAAATTTAACCGCCTCTACGGGGAGGGATTCCACACATCCTTAAGATCATTCAACAGACTTCGGGATAAGAAGGCTCAACTAATCGAGTCTCTCACCTTTCTGAAGAGATGCCGCGACTCTAAGCTTAAAAGCCGTGATCTGAACGTGGCTCTCTCACTCCAGCGCTGTCCTACCAGACAGTCTCGCTCCCTTCACCTGATGAAGGCCGCTTGTGTTGTGGCCGAAACGTCGTGAGAATATTATTGTGTTATTTTATTTTATCAATTTATTATTTTATTCTCATTCTACGTGACTTTACCGAAAGAACCAAAGAAGATGAATCATTGCAGTCACGAAAGCTTTAAATCGAAATTTAACCGCTTCTACGGGGAGGGATTCCACACATCCTTAAGATCATTCAACAGACTTCGGGAAAAGAAGGCTCAACTAATCGAGTCTCTCACCTTTCTGAAGAGATGCCGCGACTCTAAGCTTAAAAGCCGTGATCTGAACGTGGCTCTCTCACTCCAGCGCTGTCCTACCAGACAGTCTCGCTCAATTCACCTGATGAAAGCCGCTTGTGTTGTGGCCGAAACGTCGTGAGAATATTATTGTGTTATTTTATTTTATCAATTTATTATTTTATTCTCATTCTACGTGACTTTACCGAAAGAACCAAAGAAGATGAATCATTGCAGTCACGAAAGCTTTAAATCGAAATTTAACCGCCTCTACGGGGAGGGATTCCACACATCCTTAAGATCATTCAACAGACTTCGGGATAAGAAGGCTCAACTAATCGAGTCTCTCACCTTTCTGAAGAGATGCCGCGACTCTAAGCTTAAAAGCCGTGATCTGAACGTGGCTCTCTCACTCCAGCGCTGTCCTACCAGACAGTCTCGCTCCCTTCACCTGATGAAAGCCGCTTGTGTTGTGGCCGAAACGTCGTGAGAATATTATTGTGTTATTTTATTTCATCAATTTATTATTTTATTCTCATTCTACGTGACTTTACCGAAAGAACCAAAGAAGATGAATCATTGCAGTCACGAAAGCTTTAAATCGAAATTTAACCGCCTCTATGGGGAGGGATTCCACACATCCTTAAGATCATTCAACAGACTTCGGGATAAGAAGGCTCAACTAATCGAGTCTCTCACCTTTCTGAAGAGATGCCGCGACTCTAAGCTTAAAAGCCGTGATCTGAACGTGGCTCTCTCACTCCAGCGCTGTCCTACCAGACAGTCTCGCTCCCTTCACCTGATGAAGGCCGCTTGTGTTGTGGCCGAAACGTCGTGAGAATATTATTGTGTTATTTTATTTTATCAATTTATTATTTTATTCTCATTCTACGTGACTTTACCGAAAGAACCAAAGAAGATGAATCATTGCAGTCACGAAAGCTTTAAATCGAAATTTAACCGCCTCTACGGGGAGGGATTCCACACATCCTTAAGATCATTCAACAGACTTCGGGATAAGAAGGCTCAACTAATCGAGTCTCTCACCTTTCTGAAGAGATGCCGCGACTCTAAGCTTAAAAGCTGTGATCTGAACGTGGCTCTCTCACTCCAGCGCTGTCCTACCAGACAGTCTCGCTCCCTTCACCTGATGAAGGCCGCTTGTGTTGTGGCCGAAACGTCGTGAGAATATTATTGTGTTATTTTATTTTATCAATTTATTATTTTATTCTCATTCTACGTGACTTTACCGAAAGAAGCAAAGAAGATGAATCATTGCAGTCACGAAAGCTTTAAATCGAAATTTAACCGCCTCTACGGGGAGGGATTCCACACATCCTTAAGATCATTCAACAGACTTCGGGATAAGAAGGCTCAACTAATCGAGTCTCTCACCTTTCTGAAGAGATGCCGCGACTCTAAGCTTAAAAGCCGTGATCTGAACGTGGCTCTCTCACTCCAGCGCTGTCCTACCAGACAGTCTCGCTCCCTTCACCTGATGAAAGCCGCTTGTGTTGTGGCCGAAACGTCGTGAGAATATTATTGTATTATTTTATTTTATCAATTTATTATTTTATTCTCATTCTACGTGACTTTACCGAAAGAACCAAAGAAGATGAATCATTGCAGTCACGAAAGCTTTAAATCGAAATTTAACCGCCTCTACGGGGAGGGATTCCACACATCCTTAAGATCATTCAACAGACTTCGGGATAAGAAGGCTCAACTAATCGAGTCTCTCACCTTTCTGAAGAGATGCCGCGACTCTAAGCTTAAAAGCCGTGATATGAACGTGGCTCTCTCACTCCAGCGCTGTCCTACCAGACAGTCTCGCTCCCTTCACCTGATGAAAGCCGCTTGTGTTGTGGCCGAAACGTCGTGAGAATATTATTGTGTTATTTTATTTTATCAATTTATTATTTTATTCTCATTCTACGTGACTTTACCGAAAGAACCAAAGAAGATGAATCATTGCAGTCACGAAAGCTTTAAATCGAAATTTAACCGCCTCTACGGGGAGGGATTCCACACATCCTTAAGATCATTCAACAGACTTCGGGATAAGAAGGCTCAACTAATCGAGTCTCTCACCTTTCTGAAGAGATGCCGCGACTCTAAGCTTAAAAGCCGTGATCTGAACGTGGCTCTCTCACTCCAGCGCTGTCCTACCAGACAGTCTCGCTCCCTTCACCTGATGATGGCCGCTTGTGTTGTGGCCGAAACGTCGTGAGAATATTATTGTGTTATTTTATTTTATCAATGTATTATTTTATTCTCATTCTACGTGACTTTACCGAAAGAACCAAAGAAGATGAATCATTGCAGTCACGAAAGCTTTAAATCGAAATTTAACCGCCTCTACGGGGAGGGATTCCACACATCCTTAAGATCATTCAACAGACTTCGGGATAAGAAGGCTCAACTAATCGAGTCTCTCACCTTTCTGAAGAGATGCCGCGACTCTAAGCTTAAAAGCCGTGATCTGAACGTGGCTCTCTCACTCCAGCGCTGTCCTACCAGACAGTCTCGCTCCCTTCACCTGATGAAGGCCGCTTGTGTTGTGGCCGAAACGTCGTGAGAATATTATTGTGTTATTTTATTTTATCAATTTATTATTTTATTCTCATTCTACGTGACTTTACCGAAAGAACCAAAGAAGATGAATCATTGCAGTCACGAAAGCTTTAAATCGAAATTTAACCGCCTCTACGGGGAGGGATTCCACACATCCTTAAGATCATTCAACAGACTTCGGGATAAGAAGGCTCAACTAATCGAGTCTCTCACCTTTCTGAAGAGATGCCGCGACTCTAAGCTTAAAAGCCATGATCTGAACGTGGCTCTCTCACTCCAGCGCTGTCCTACCAGACAGTCTCGCTCCCTTCACCTGATGAAGGCCGCTTGTGTTGTGGCCGAAACGTCGTGAGAATATTATTGTGTTATTTTATTTTATCAATTTATTATTTTATTCTCATTCTACGTGACTTTACCGAAAGAACCAAAGAAGATGAATCATTGCAGTCACGAAAGCTTTAAATCGAAATTTAACCGCCTCTACGGGGAGGGATTCCACACATCCTTAAGATCATTCAACAGACTTCGGGAAAAGAAGGCTCAACTAATCGAGTCTCTCACCTTTCTGAAGAGATGCCGCGACTCTAAGCTTAAAAGCCGTGATCTGAACGTGGCTCTCACTCCAGCGCTGTCCTACCAGACAGTCTCGCTCCCTTCACCTGATGAAAGCCGCTTGTGTTGTGGCCGAAACGTCGTGAGAATATTATTGTGTTATTTTATTTTATCAATTTATTATTTTATTCTCATTCTACGTGACTTTACCGAAAGAACCAAAGAAGATGAATCATTGCAGTCACGAAAGCTTTAAATCGAAATTTAACCGCCTCTATGGGGAGGGATTCCACACATCCTTAAGATCATTCAACAGACTTCGGGATAAGAAGGCTCAACTAATCGAGTCTCTCACCTTTCTGAAGAGATGCCGCGACTCTAAGCTTAAAAAGCCGTGATCTGAACGTGGCTCTCTCACTCCAGCGCTGTCCTACCAGACAGTCTCGCTCCCTTCACCTGATGAAAGCCGCTTGTGTTGTGGCCGAAACGTCGTGAGAATATTATTGTGTTATTTTATTTTATCAATTTATTATTTTATTCTCATTCTACGTGACTTTACCGAAAGAACCAAAGAAGATGAATCATTGCAGTCACGAAAGCTTTAAATCGAAATTTAACCGCCTCTACGGGGAGGGATTCCACACATCCTTAAGATCATTCAACAGACTTCGGGATAAGAAGGCTCAACTAATCGAGTCTCTCACCTTTCTGAAGAGATGCCGCGACTCTAAGCTTAAAAGCCGTGATCTGAACGTGGCTCTCTCACTCCAGCGCTGTCCTACCAGACAGTCTCGCTCCCTTCACCTGATGAAGGCCGCTTGTGTTGTGGCCGAAACGTCGTGAGAATATTATTGTGTTATTTTATTTTATCAATTTATTATTTTATTCTCATTCTACGTGACTTTACCGAAAGAAGCAAAGAAGATGAATCATTGCAGTCACGAAAGCTTTAAATCGAAATTTAACCGCTTCTACGGGGAGGGATTCCACACATCCTTAAGATCATTCAACAGACTTCGGGAAAAGAAGGCTCAACTAATCGAGTCTCTCACCTTTCTGAAGAGATGCCGCGACTCTAAGCTTAAAAGCCGTGATCTGAACGTGGCTCTCTCACTCCAGCGCTGTCCTACCAGACAGTCTCGCTCCCTTCACCTGATGAAGGCTGCTTGTGTTGTGGCCGAAACGTCGTGAGAATATTATTGTGTTATTTTATTTTATCAATTTATTATTTTATTCTCATTCTACGTGACTTTACCGAAAGAACCAAAGAAGATGAATCATTGCAGTCACGAAAGCTTTAAATCGAAATTTAACCGCCTCTACGGGGAGGGATTCCACACATCCTTAAGATCATTCAACAGACTTCGGGATAAGAAGGCTCAACTAATCGAGTCTCTCACCTTTCTGAAGAGATACCACGACTCTAAGCTTAAAAGCCGTGATATGAACGTGGCTCTCTCACTCCAGCGCTGTCCTACCAGACAGTCTCGCTCCCTTCACCTGATGAAGGCCGCTTGTGTTGTGGCCGAAACGTCGTGAGAATATTATTGTGTTATTTTATTTTATCAATTTAATATTTTATTCTCATTCTACGTGACTTTACCGAAAGAACCAAAGAAGATGAATTATTGCAGTCACGAAAGCTTTAAATCGAAATTTAACCGCTTCTACGGGGAGGGATTCCACACATCCTTAAGATCATTCAACAGAATTCGGGATAAGAAGGCTCAACTAATCGAGTCTCTCACCTTTCTGAAGAGATGCCGCGACTCTAAGCTTAAAAGCCGTGATCTGAACGTGGCTCTCTCACTCCAGCGCTGTCCTACCAGACAGTCTCGCTCCCTTCACCTGATGAAGGCCGCTTGTGTTGTGGCCGAAACGTCGTGAGAATATTATTGTGTTATTTTATTTTATCAATTTATTATTTTATTCTCATTCTACGTGACTTTACCGAAAGAACCAAAGAAGATGAATCATTGCAGTCACGAAAGCTTTAAATCGAAATTTAACCGCCTCTACGGGGAGGGATTCCACACATCCTTAAGATCATTCAACAGACTTCGGGATAATAAGGCTCAACTAATCGAGTCTCTCACCTTTCTGAAGAGATGCCGCGACTCTAAGCTTAAAAGCCGTGATCTGAACGTGGCTCTCTCACTCCAGCGCTGTCCTACCAGACAGTCTCGCTCCCTTCACCTGATGAAGGCCGCTTGTGTTGTGGCCGAAACGTCATGAGAATATTATTGTGTTATTTTATTTTATCAATTTATTATTTTATTCTCATTCTACGTGACTTTACCGAAAGAACCAAAGAAGATGAATCATTGCAGTCACGAAAGCTTTAAATCGAAATTTAACCGCCTCTACGGGGAGGGATTCCACACATCCTTAAGATCATTCAACAGACTTCGGGATAAGAAGGCTCAACTAATCGAGTCTCTCACCTTTCTGAAGAGATGCCGCGACTCTAAGCTTAAAAGCCGTGATCTGAACGTGGCTCTCTCACTCCAGCGCTGTCCTACCAGACAGTCTCGCTCCCTTCACCTGATGAAGGCCGCTTGTGTTGTGGCCGAAACGTCGTGAGAATATTATTGTGTTATTTTATTTTATCAATTTATTATTTTATTCTCATTCTACGTGACTTTACCGAAAGAACCAAAGAAGATGAATCATTGCAGTCACAAAAGCTTTAAATCGAAATTTAACCGCCTCTACGGGGAGGGATTCCACACATCCTTAAGATCATTCAACAGACTTCGGGATAAGAAGGCTCAACTAATCGAGTCTCTCACCTTTCTGAAGAGATGCCGCGACTCTAAGCTTAAAAGCCGTGATCTGAACGTGGCTCTCTCACTCCAGCGCTGTCCTACCAGACAGTCTCGCTCCCTTCACCTGATGAAGGCCGCTTGTGTTGTGGCCGAAACGTCATGAGAATATTATTGTGTTATTTTATTTTATCAATTTATTATTTTTTTCTCATTCTACGTGACTTTACCGAAAGAACCAAAGAAGATGAATCATTGCAGTCACGAAAGCTTTAAATCGAAATTTAACCGCCTCTACGGGGAGGGATTCCACACATCCTTAAGATCATTCAACAGACTTCGGGATAAGAAGGCTCAACTAATCGAGTCTCTCACCTTTCTGAAGAGATGCCACGACTCTAAGCTTAAAAGCCGTGATCTGAACGTGGCTCTCTCACTCCAGCGCTGTCCTACCAGACAGTCTCGCTCCCTTCACCTGATGAAAGCCGCTTGTGTTGTGGCCGAAACGTCGTGAGAATATTATTGTGTTATTTTATTTTATCAATGTATTATTTTATTCTCATTCTACGTGACTTTACCGAAAGAACCAAAGAAGATGAATCATTGCAGTCACGAAAGCTTTAAATCGAAATTTAACCGCCTCTACGGGGAGGGATTCCACACATCCTTAAGATCATTCAACAGACTTCGGGATAAGAAGGCTCAACTAATCGAGTCTCTCACCTTTCTGAAGAGATGCCGCGACTCTAAGCTTAAAAGCCGTGATCTGAACGTGGCTCTCTCACTCCAGCGCTGTCCTACCAGACAGTCTCGCTCCCTTCACCTGATGAAGGCCGCTTGTGTTGTGGCCGAAACGTCGTGAGAATATTATTGTGTTATTTTATTTTATCAATTTATTATTTTATTCTCATTCTACGTGACTTTACCGAAAGAACCAAAGAAGATGAATCATTGCAGTCACGAAAGCTTTAAATCGAAATTTAACCGCCTCTACGGGGAGGGATTCCACACATCCTTAAGATCATTCAACAGACTTCGGGATAAGAAGGCTCAACTAATCGAGTCTCTCACCTTTCTGAAGAGATGCCGCGACTCTAAGCTTAAAAGCCGTGATCTGAACGTGGCTCTCTCACTCCAGCGCTGTCCTACCAGACAGTCTCGCTCCCTTCACCTGATGAAGGCTGCTTGTGTTGTGGCCGAAACGTCATGAGAATATTATTGTGTTATTTTATTTTATCAATTTATTATTTTATTCTCATTCTACGTGACTTTACCGAAAGAACCAAAGAAGATGAATCATTGCAGTCACGAAAGCTTTAAATCGAAATTTAACCGCTTCTACGGGGAGGGATTCCACACATCCTTAAGATCATTCAACAGACTTCGGGAAAAGAAGGCTCAACTAATCGAGTCTCTCACCTTTCTGAAGAGATGCCGCGACTCTAAGCTTAAAAGCCGTGATCTGAACGTGGCTCTCTCACTCCAGCGCTGTCCTACCAGACAGTCTCGCTCCCTTCACCTGATGAAGGCCGCTTGTGTTGTGGCCGAAACGTCGTGAGAATATTATTGTGTTATTTTATTTTATCAATTTATTATTTTATTCTCATTCTACGTGACTTTACCGAAAGAACCAAAGAAGATGAATCATTGCAGTCACGAAAGCTTTAAATCGAAATTTAACCGCCTCTACGGGGAGGGATTCCACACATCCTTAAGATCATTCAACAGACTTCGGGATAAGAAGGCTCAACTAATCGAGTCTCTCACCTTTCTGAAGAGATGCCGCGACTCTAAGCTTAAAAGCCGTGATATGAACGTGGCTCTCTCACTCCAGCGCTGTCCTACCAGACAGTCTCGCTCCCTTCACCTGATGAAGGCCGCTTGTGTTGTGGCCGAAACGTCATGAGAATATTATTGTGTTATTTTATTTTATCAATTTAATATTTTATTCTCATTCTACGTGACTTTACCGAAAGAACCAAAGAAGATGAATTATTGCAGTCACGAAAGCTTTAAATCGAAATTTAACCGCCTCTACGGGGAGGGATTCCACACATCCTTAAGATCATTCAACAGACTTCGGGATAAAAAGGCTCAACTAATCGAGTCTCTCACCTTTCTGAAGAGATGCCGCGACTCTAAGCTTAAAAGCCGTGATCTGAACGTGGCTCTCTCACTCCAGCGCTGTCCTACCAGACAGTCTCGCTCCCTTCACCTGATGAAGGCCGCTTGTGTTGTGGCCGAAACGTCGTGAGAATATTATTGTGTTATTTTATTTTATCAATTTATTATTTTATTCTCATTCTACTTGACTTTACCGAAAGAACCAAAGAAGATGAATCATTGCAGTCACTAAAGCTTTAAATCGAAATTTAACCGCCTCTACGGGGAGGGATTCCACACATCCTTAAGATCATTCAACAGACTTCGGGATAAGAAGGCTCAACTAATCGAGTCTCTCACCTTTCTGAAGAGATGCCGCGACTATAAGCTTAAAAGCCGTGATCTGAACATGGCTCTCTCACTCCAGCGCTGTCCTACCAGACAGTCTCGCTCCCTTCACCTGATGAAGGCCGCTTGTGTTGTGGCCGAAACGTCATGAGAATATTATTGTGTTATTTTATTTTATCAATTTATTATTTTATTCTCATTCTACGTGACTTTACCGAAAGAACCAAAGAAGATGAATCATTGCAGTCACGAAAGCTTTAAATCGAAATTTAACCGCCTCTACGGGGAGGGATTCCACACATCCTTAAGATCATTCAACAGACTTCGGGATGAGAAGGCTCAACTAATCGAGTCTCTCACCTTTCTGAAGAGATGCCGCGACTCTAAGCTTAAAAGCCGTGATCTGAACGTGGCTCTCTCACTCCAGCGCTGTCCTACCAGACAGTCTCGCTCCCTTCACCTGATGAAGGCCGCTTGTGTTGTGGCCGAAACGTCGTGAGAATATTATTGTGTTATTTTATTTTATCAATTTATTATTTTATTCTCATTCTACGTGACTTTACCGAAAGAACCAAAGAAGATGAATCATTGCAGTCACGAAAGCTTTAAATCGAAATTTAACCGCCTCTACAGGGAGGGATTCCACACATCCTTAAGATCATTCAACAGACTTCGGGATAAGAAGGCTCAACTAATCGAGTCTCTCACCTTTCTGAAGAGATGCCGCGACTCTAAGCTTAAAAGCCGTGATCTGAAGGTGGCTCTCTCACTCCAGCGCTGTCCTACCAGACAGTCTCGCTCCCTTCACCTGATGAAGGCCGCTTGTGTTGTGGCCGAAACGTCGTGAGAATATTATTGTGTTATTTTATTTTATCAATTTATTATTTTATCTCATTCTACGTGACTTTACCGAAAGAACCAAAGAAGATGAATTATTGCAGTCACGCAAGCTTTAAATCGAAATTTAACCGCCTCTACGGGGAGGGATTCCACACATCCTTAAGATCATTCAACAGACTTCGGGATAAGAAGGCTCAACTAATCGAGTCTCTCACCTTTCTGAAGAGATGCCGCGACTCTAAGCTTAAAAGCCGTGATCTGAACGTGGCTCTCTCACTCCAGCGCTGTCCTACCAGACAGTCTCGCTCCCTTCACCTGATGAAGGCCGCTTGTGTTGTGGCCGAAACGTCATGAGAATATTATTGTGTTATTTGATTTTATCAATTTATTATTTTATTCTCATTCTACGTGACTTTACCGAAAGAACCAAAGAAGTTGAATCATTGCAGTCACGAAAGCTTTAAATCGAAATTTAACCGCCTCTACGGGGAGGGATTCAACACATCCTTAAGATCATTCAACAGACTTCGGGATAAGAAGGCTCAACTAATCGAGTCTCTCACCTTTCTGAAGAGATGCCGCGACTCTAAGCTTAAAAGCCGTGATCTGAACGTGGCTCTCTCACTCCAGCGCTGTCCTACCAGACAGTCTCGCTCCCTTCACCTGATGAAGGCCGCTTGTGTTGTGGCCGAAACGTCGTGAGAATATTATTGTGTTATTTTATTTTATCAATTTATTATTTTATTCTCATTCTACGTGACTTTACCGAAAGAACCAAAGAAGATGAATCATTGCAGTCACGAAAGCTTTAAATCGAAATTTAACCGCCTCTACGGGGAGGGATTACACACATCCTTAAGATCATTCAACAGACTTCGGGATAAGAAGGCTCAACTAATCGAGTCTCTCACCTTTCTGAAGAGATGCCGCGACTCTAAGCTTAAAAGCCGTGATCTGAACGTGGCTCTCTCACTCCAGCGCTGTCCTACCAGACAGTCTCGCTCCCTTCACCTGATGAAGGCCGCTTGTGTTGTGGCCGAAACGTCGTGAGAATATTATTGTGTTATTTTATTTTATCAATTTATTATTTTATTCTCATTCTACGTGACTTTACCGAAAGAACCAAAGAAGATGAATCATTGCAGTCACGAAAGCTTTAAATCGAAATTTAACCGCCTCTACGGGGAGGGATTCCACACATCCTTAAGATCATTCAACAGACTTCGGGATAAGAAGGCTCAACTAATCGAGTCTCTCACCTTTCTGAAGAGATGCCGCGACTCTAAGCTTAAAAGCCGTGATCTGAACGTGGCTCTCTCACTCCAGCGCTGTCCTACCAGACAGTCTCGCTCCCTTCACCTGATGAAGGCCGCTTGTGTTGTGGCCGAAACGTCATGAGAATATTATTGTGTTATTTGATTTTATCAATTTATTATTTTATTCTCATTCTACGTGACTTTACCGAAAGAACCAAAGAAGTTGAATCATTGCAGTCACGAAAGCTTTAAATCGAAATTTAACCGCCTCTACGGGGAGGGATTCAACACATCCTTAAGATCATTCAACAGACTTCGGGATAAGAAGGCTCAACTAATCGAGTCTCTCACCTTTCTGAAGAGATGCCGCGACTCTAAGCTTAAAAGCCGTGATCTGAACGTGGCTCTCTCACTCCAGCGCTGTCCTACCAGACAGTCTCGCTCCCTTCACCTGATGAAGGCCGCTTGTGTTGTGGCCGAAACGTCGTGAGAATATTATTGTGTTATTTTATTTTATCAATTTATTATTTTATTCTCATTCTACGTGACTTTACCGAAAGAACCAAAGAAGATGAATCATTGCAGTCACGAAAGCTTTAAATCGAAATTTAACCGCCTCTACGGGGAGGGATTACACACATCCTTAAGATCATTCAACAGACTTCGGGATAAGAAGGCTCAACTAATCGAGTCTCTCACCTTTCTGAAGAGATGCCGCGACTCTAAGCTTAAAAGCCGTGATCTGAACGTGGCTCTCTCACTCCAGCGCTGTCCTACCAGACAGTCTCGCTCCCTTCACCTGATGAAGGCCGCTTGTGTTGTGGCCGAAACGTCGTGAGAATATTATTGTGTTATTTTATTTTATCAATTTATTATTTTATTCTCATTCTACGTGACTTTACCGAAAGAACCAAAGAAGATGAATCATTGCAGTCACGAAAGCTTTAAATCGAAATTTAACCGCCTCTACGGGGAGGGATTCCACACATCCTTAAGATCATTCAACAGACTTCGGGATAAGAAGGCTCAACTAATCGAGTCTCTCACCTTTCTGAAGAGATGCCGCGGCTCTAAGCTTAAAAGCCGTGATCTGAACGTGGCTCTCTCACTCCAGCGCTGTCCTACCAGACAGTCTCGCTCCCTTCACCTGATGAAGGCCGCTTGTGTTGTGGCCGAAACGTCGTGAGAATATTATTGTGTTATTTTATTTTATCAATTTATTATTTTATTCTCATTCTACGTGACTTTACCGAAAGAACCAAAGAAGATGAATCATTGCAGTCACGAAAGCTTTAAATCGAAATTTAACCGCCTCTACGGGGAGGGATTCCACACATCCTTAAGATCATTCAACAGACTTCGGGATAAGAAGGCTCAACTAATCGAGTCTCTCACCTTTCTGAAGAGATGCCGCGACTCTAAGCTTAAAAGCCGTGATCTGAACGTGGCTCTCTCACTCCAGCGCTGTCCTACTAGACAGTCTCGCTCCCTTCACCTGATGAAAGCCGCTTGTGTTGTGGCCGAAACGTCGTGAGAATATTATTGTGTTATTTTATTTTATCAATTTATTATTTTATTCCATTCTACGTGACTTTACCGAAAGAACCAAAGAAGATGAATCATTGCAGTCACGAAAGCTTTAAATCGAAATTTAACCGCCTCTACGGGGAGGGATTCCACACATCCTTAAGATCATTCAACAGACTTCGGGATAAGAAGGCTCAACTAATCGAGTCTCTCACCTTTCTGAAGAGATGCCGCGACTCTAAGCTTAAAAGCCGTGATCTGAACGTGGCTCTCTCACTCCAGCGCTGTCCTACCAGACAGTCTCGCTCCCTTCACCTGATGAAAGCCGCTTGTGTTGTGGCCGAAACGTCGTGAGAATATTATTGTGTTATTTTATTTTATCAATTTATTATTTTATTCTCATTCTACGTGACTTTACCGAAAGAACCAAAGAAGATGAATCATTGCAGTCACGAAAGCTTTAAATCGAAATTTAACCGCCTCTACGGGGAGGGATTCCACACATCCTTAAGATCATTCAACAGACTTCGGGATAAGAAGGCTCAACTAATCGAGTCTCTCACCTTTCTGAAGAGATGCCGCGACTCTAAGCTTAAAAGCCGTGATCTGAACGTGGCTCTCTCACTCCAGCGCTGTCCTACCAGACAGTCTCGCTCCCTTCACCTGATGAAGGCTGCTTGTGTTGTGGCCGAAACGTCGTGAGAATATTATTGTGTTATTTTATTTTATCAATTTATTATTTTATTCTCATTCTACGTGACTTTACCGAAAGAACCAAAGAAGATGAATCATTGCAGTCACGAAAGCTTTAAATCGAAATTTAACCGCCTCTACGGGGAGGGATTCCACACATCCTTAAGATCATTCAACAGCCTTCGGGATAAGAAGGCTCAACTAATCGAGTCTCTCACCTTTCTGAAGAGATGCCGCGACTCTAAGCTTAAAAGCCGTGATCTGAACGTGGCTCTCTCACTCCAGCGCTGTCCTACCAGACAGTCTCGCTCCCTTCACCTGATGAAGGCCGCTTGTGTTGTGGCCGAAACGTCATGAGAATATTATTGTGTTATTTTATTTTATCAATTTATTATTTTATTCTCATTCTACGTGACTTTACCGAAAGAACCAAAGAAGATGAATCATTGCAGTCACGAAAGCTTTAAATCGAAATTTAACCGCCTCTACGGGGAGGGATTCCACACATCCTTAAGATCATTCAACAGACTTCGGGATGAGAAGGCTCAACTAATCGAGTCTCTCACCTTTCTGAAGAGATGCCGCGACTCTAAGCTTAAAAGCCGTGATCTGAACGTGGCTCTCTCACTCCAGCGCTGTCCTACCAGACAGTCTCGCTCCCTTCACCTGATGAAGGCCGCTTGTGTTGTGGCCGAAACGTCGTGAGAATATTATTGTGTTATTTTATTTTATCAATTTATTATTTTATTCTCATTCTACGTGACTTTACCGAAAGAACCAAAGAAGATGAATCATTGCAGTCACTAAAGCTTTAAATCGAAATTTAACCGCCTCTACGGGGAGGGATTCCACACATCCTTAAGATCATTCAACAGACTTCGGGATAAGAAGGCTCAACTAATCGAGTCTCTCACCTTTCTGAAGAGATGCCGCGACTCTAAGCTTAAAAGCCGTGATCTGAAGGTGGCTCTCTCACTCCAGCGCTGTCCTACCAGACAGTCTCGCTCCCTTCACCTGATGAAGGCCGCTTGTGTTGTGGCCGAAACGTCGTGAGAATATTATTGTGTTATTTTATTTTATCAATTTATTATTTTATCTCATTCTACGTGACTTTACCGAAAGAACCAAAGAAGATGAATTATTGCAGTCACGAAAGCTTTAAATCGAAATTTAACCGCCTCTACGGGGAGGGATTCCACACATCCTTAAGATCATTCAACAGACTTCGGGATAAGAAGGCTCAACTAATCGAGTCTCTCACCTTTCTGAAGAGATGCCGCGACTCTAAGCTTAAAAGCCGTGATCTGAACGTGGCTCTCTCACTCCAGCGCTGTCCTACCAGACAGTCTCGCTCCCTTCACCTGATGAAGGCCGCTTGTGTTGTGGCCGAAACGTCATGAGAATATTATTGTGTTATTTGATTTTATCAATTTATTATTTTATTCTCATTCTACGTGACTTTACCGAAAGAACCAAAGAAGATGAATCATTGCAGTCACGAAAGCTTTAAATCGAAATTTAACCGCCTCTACGGGGAGGGATTCCACACATCCTTAAGATCATTCAACAGACTTCGGGATGAGAAGGCTCAACTAATCGATTCTCTCACCTTTCTGAAGAGATGCCGCGACTCTAAGCTTAAAAGCCGTGATCTGAACGTGGCTCTCTCACTCCAGCGCTGTCCTACCAGACAGTCTCGCTCCCTTCACCTGATGAAGGCCGCTTGTGTTGTGGCCGAAACGTCGTGAGAATATTATTGTGTTATTTTATTTTATCAATTTATTATTTTATTCTCATTCTACGTGACTTTACCGAAAGAACCAAAGAAGATGAATCATTGCAGTAACGAAAGCTTTAAATCGAAATTTAACCGCCTCTACGGGGAGGGATTCCACACATCCTTACGATCATTCAACAGACTTCGGGATAAGAAGGCTCAACTAATCGAGTCTCTCACCTTTCTGAAGAGATGCCGCGACTCTAAGCTTAAAAGCCGTGATCTGAACGTGGCTCTCTCACTCCAGCGCTGTCCTACCAGACAGTCTCGCTCCCTTCACCTGATGAAGGCCGCTTGTGTTGTGGCCGAAACGTCGTGAGAATATTATTGTGTTATTTTATTTTATCAATTTATTATTTTATTCTCATTCTACGTGACTTTACCGAAAGAACCAAAGAAGATGAATCATTGCAGTCACGAAAGCTTTAAATCGAAATTTAACCGCCTCTACGGGGAGGGATTCCACACATCCTTAAGATCATTCAACAGACTTCGGGATAAGAAGGCTCAACTAATCGAGTCTCTCACCTTTCTGAAGAGATGCCGCGGCTCTAAGCTTAAAAGCCGTGATCTGAACGTGGCTCTCTCACTCCAGCGCTGTCCTACCAGACAGTCTCGCTCCCTTCACCTGATGAAGGCCGCTTGTGTTGTGGCCGAAACGTCGTGAGAATATTATTGTGTTATTTTATTTTATCAATTTATTATTTTATTCTCATTCTACGTGACTTTACCGAAAGAACCAAAGAAGATGAATCATTGCAGTCACGAAAGCTTTAAATCGAAATTTAACCGCCTCTACGGGGAAGGATTCCACACATCCTTAAGATCATTCAACAGACTTCGGGATAAGAAGGCTCAACTAATCGAGTCTCTCACCTTTCTGAAGAGATGCCGCGACTCTAAGCTTAAAAGCCGTGATCTGAACGTGGCTCTCTCACTCCAGCGCTGTCCTACCAGACAGTCTCGCTCCCTTCACCTGATGAAGGCCGCTTGTGTTGTGGCCGAAACGTCGTGAGAATATTATTGTGTTATTTTATTTTATCAATTTATTATTTTGTTCTCATTCTACATGACTTTACTGAAAGAACCAAAGAAGATGAATCATTGCAGTCACGAAAGCTTTAAATCAAAATTTAACCGCCTCTATGGGGAGGGATTCCACACATCCTTAAGATCATTCAACAGACTTCGGGATAAGAAGGCTCAACTAATCGAGTCTCTCACCTTTCTGAAGAGATGCCGCGACTCTAAGCTTAAAAGCCGTGATCTGAAGGTGGCTCTCTCACTCCAGCGCTGTCCTACCAGACAGTCTCGCTCCCTTCACCTGATGAAGGCCGCTTGTGTTGTGGCCGAAACGTCGTGATAATATTATTGTGTTATTTTATTTTATCAATTTATTATTTTATTCTCATTCTACGTGACTTTACCGAAAGAACCAAAGAAGATGAAT
The DNA here is from genome assembly GCF_048934315.1 of Petromyzon marinus. NCBI lineage: Eukaryota > Metazoa > Chordata > Hyperoartia > Petromyzontiformes > Petromyzontidae > Petromyzon > Petromyzon marinus. The sequence goes on from NC_133669.1 coordinate 27,123,571, forward strand.
CATTGCAGTCACGAAAGCTTTAAATCGAAATTTAACCGCCTCTACGGGGAGGGATTCCACACATCCTTAAGATCATTCAACAGACTTCGGGATAAGAAGGCTCAACTAATCGAGTCTCTCACCTTTCTGAAGAGATGCCGCGACTCTAAGCTTAAAAGCCGTGATCTGAACGTGGCTCTCTCACTCCAGCGCTGTCCTACCAGACAGTCTCGCTCCCTTCACCTGATGAAGGCCGCTTGTGTTGTGGCCGAAACGTCATGAGAATATTATTGTGTTATTTTATTTTATCAATTTATTATTTTTTTCTCATTCTACGTGACTTTACCGAAAGAACCAAAGAAGATGAATCATTGCAGTCACGAAAGCTTTAAATCGAAATTTAACCGCCTCTACGGGGAGGGATTCCACACATCCTTAAGATCATTCAACAGACTTCGGGATAAGAAGGCTCAACTAATCGAGTCTCTCACCTTTCTGAAGAGATGCCGCGACTCTAAGCTTAAAAGCCGTGATCTGAACGTGGCTCTCTCACTCCAGCACTGTCCTACCAGACAGTCTCGCTCCCTTCACCTGAAGAAGGCCGCTTGTGTTGTGGCCGAAACGTCGTGAGAATATTATTGTGTTATTTTATTTTAGCAATTTATTATTTTATTCTCATTCTACGTGACTTTACCGAAAGAACCAAAGAAGGGGTGTTTCTTCTTTGTGTATCTTTGGAAGGCCATAACATCTTGGTGGTCTGGCAGCAGAGGGTTTCAACGAGAACTGTTTGATCTCATCAATTAATGCTGTTGAATCAGAGATGATTTTGTTCGTTTTGGTGACCAGGCTGTTGGTGGGATCTCTTTTTATTTTTGTATAGCTGCCATCGTTGAGTAGTTCTTGAATTTTGTTGTTATATTCTGTTTTGTCCATGATGACAGTGGCATTGCCCTTGTCGGCTGAGAGGACGACAATATCCTCCCTCTTTTTTAATTGAGATAATTCAAAACGTTCGTCTTTGCTGATGTTGCTGGGTGGCAACTTAGCGTTTTGAGGGTTGCAGCGATTTCAGATCTTGCTACGTCTGCAGAGATGTGACTCAAGCCCTTGAGTGCAACATCGACATGGGCAATGATATCATTAACCGGTAAGTGTCTCGGTGTGACAGCAAAGTTTAGACCTTTAGCTAAAACGGATTTCAGACCATCAGAAATGGAACTGTTACTGCGATTAATTACGACTTTGTTGACGGCTATCTTTTCGGTGTGTGGATCTGATTTTTTGCTGGAGAGGTGATTGAATTTGGAAATCAAATTGTCCCTACATTTGGTCGACATAGTGGCAGCCGAAGAGGTAGTCATATTGTCTACATGTTCCCAATCCGATGTAGATATTGTTGCTCATCAAGATTCTATACCATAGAGCCCAATGCATTTCTGCCCAGGAACACGTTATCAGTGAACTCAAGCACGTACACCAGGCTCTCAGGGCTAATGGTTACTCCGACTACACAATCCGCAAAGCCATCACTCCAGTCATGAAGAAGGATCCTCTTGTGGAGCCACTCAAATCCATCACCTTACCCTACATTGCACGGGTCACTAAAAAGATCTCCAAAATCCTGAATAAACACAAGATCCAGGTCCGATTCAACACAGTACATAAAATCCATGATTTAGTTCCATCTGTAAAAGATGCTGTTCCAGACATACAGTACCCGGGCGATTACAAACTAAAGTGCCTCTGTGGTAGTAGCTACATTGGAGAAACCAAACGACATATCTCGGACCGCATCCGCGAACATAAAGCAGACTTGAAACACGGTAGGAAGAACTCCTCTGCCTTGGCAGATCACTGTTATAATTCAGTGGGCTAAAATGACATTTACTTCTCCAAGACGGAGGTTCTTTGCAAACCAACCGGCTACCATGAGAGATTCGTTCATGAGGCCATTCACATATACAAGCACAGAGACAATTTCAACCGAGAAGATGGATTCTGGCTTAGTAACCATTGGAAAGATGTTTTAAACCATTTCTGTTCTTAATTAATTGTATTTTACGATGACCTTCAGACCGCAGCTCTTTCGCCAGCATTGACTCTTAATACCTCTCACACCATGGTTAATGGTATGGTTTACAACATGGAGTATAATAGCGCCTCGCACCTGTCTCTGTCCCCCTCCTCTGTTCCGACCATGGATGAACTCGTCCGTCTGAAAGGGGCCCGTAGCTATCCGTGGTGCTAAAGTTGAGGGTAAGAATCCACCCAATTTTCGCCATATAGCATTGTGATATATAACGACTTATTATAAGAATAGGTTTTACCCTTTTAACTGGCACAAAAACTGACACCTTTATTCAAGGCATCATGTTTGCAATAACCACAACGCAAGCAGTCAAAATGCAAACAAAAAAGACAACTCTGATAATATTATGCACTGTCCTTGAATTTGATTGGTCCACACCCGAGACAGCTTTTCTTAGAGCCTAGTCTCCATTGGTGTTGGACCAGAAGACGCCAAACGCGTACAACTCAAAAACAGCGCACTATCAGAGTATTGAGGGCTCGGGGTGAGCATTAACATTATGAGACCTCCTTTGCCAGAAACAAGATATAAGAATAGGTTTTACCCTTTTAACTTGCACAAAAACTGACACCTTTATTCAAGGCATCATGTTTGCAATAACCACAACACAAGCAGTCAAAATGCAAACAAAAAAGACAACTCTGATAATATTATGCACTGTCCTTGAATTTGATTGGTCCACACCCGAGACAGCTTTTCTTAGAGCCTAGTCTCCATTGGTGTTGGACCAGAAGACGCCAAAAGGCGTACAACTCAAAAACAGCGCACTATCAGAGTATTGAGGGCTCGGGGTGAGCATTAACATTATGAGACCTCCTTTGCCAGAAACAAGATATAAGAATAGGTTTTACCCTTTTAACTGGCACAAAAACTGACACCTTTATTCAAGGCATCATGTTTGCAATAACCACAACACAAGCAGTCAAAATGCAAACAAAAAAGACAACTCTGATAATATTATGCACTGTCCTTTAATTCGTTTGGTCCACACCCGAGACAGCTTTTCTTAGAGCCTAGTCTCCATTGGTGTTGGACCAGAAGACGCCAAAAGGCGTACAACTCAAAAACAGCGCACTATCAGAGTATTGAGGGCTCGGGGTGAGCATTAACATTATGAGACCTCCTTTGCATTTTGACTGCTTGTGTTGTGGTTATTGCAAACATGATGCCTTGAATAAAGGTGTCAGTTTTTGTGCCAGTTAAAAGGGTAAAACCTATTCTTATATCTTGTTTCTGACAAAGGAGGTCTCATAATGTTAATGCTCACCCCGAGCCCTCAATACTCTGATAGTGCGCTGTTTTTGAGTTGTACGCCTTTTGGCATCTTCTGGACCAACACCCATGGAGACTAGGCTCTAAGAAAAGCTGTCTCGGGTGTGGACCAATCAAATTCAAGGACAGTGCATGATATTATCAGAGTTGTCTTTTTTGTTTGCATTTTGACTGCTTGTGTTGTGGTTATTGCAAACATGATGCCTTGAATAAAGGTGTCAGTTTTTGTGCCAGTTAAAAGGGTAAAACCTATTCTTATATCTTGTTTCTGGCAAAGGAGGTCTCATAATGTTAATGCTCACCCCGAGCCCTCAATACTCTGATAGTGCGCTGTTTTTGAGTTGTACGCCTTTTGGCGTGTTCTGGTCCAACACCAATGGAGACTAGGCTCTAAGAAAAGCTGTCTCGGGTGTGGACCAATCAAATTCAAGGACAGTGCATAATATTATCAGAGTTGTCTTTTTTGTTTGCATTTTGACTGCTTGTGTTGTGGTTATTGCAAACATGATGCCTTGAATAAAGGTGTCAGTTTTTGTGCCAGTTAAAAGGGTAAAACCTATTCTTATATCTTGTTTCTGGCAAAGGAGGTCTCATAATGTTAATGCTCACCCCGAGCCCTCAATACTCTGATAGTGCGCTGTTTTTGAGTTGTACGCCTTTTGGCGTCTTCTGGTCCCACACCAATGGAGACTAGGCTCTAAGAAAAGCTGTCTCGGGTGTGGACCAATCAAATTCAAGGACAGTGCATAATATTATCAGAGTTGTCTTTTTTGTTTGCATTTTGACTGCTTGTGTTGCGGTTATTGCAAACATGATGCCTTGAATAAAAGTGTCAGTTTTTGTGCCAGTTAAAAGGGTAAAACCTATTCTTATATCTTGTTTCTGGCAAAGGAGGTCTCGTAATAATAACGCCTTATTGTTGGTATCTTAGCTGATTGGAGAATATAGAGTTTATTGATAACATTAAGGTAATTTATATTTTAGTTTTTTATTGGTTCACTATATAGTACTGTGAATAGCTCAGATGTGTAGGCCTTGACTTCAACATAGTCATTTCTGTGACCAGTCACTAGCTAATCACTCAGTTGTTTCAATGCTAAATTCGCCTAGTTATTTCAATGCTAAATTCTCCTGTTTGATTTGTACTAAGTGCCTCGGTGAATGTGTATGCTCTGACTTTAACGTAGCTATTTCTGTGACCAGTTACAAGCTAATCACTCAGCTATTTCAATGCTAAATTCTATGCTAATTCATTTGTCAAGGGGTGCCTCTGCGGATGTGTATGCTTTAACTTAGCTATTTCAATGCTAAATTCTATGCTAATTCCTTCATCAAGGGGTGCCTCTGCGGATGTGTATGCTTTAACTTTTAACATAGCTATTTCTGTGACCAGTCACAAGCTAATCACTCAGCCATTTCAATGCTAAATTATATGCTAATTCCTTTGTCAAGGCGCTTTGTTTCCTCTCATACAGCTTAAAGGTCGTGATCTGAACGTGGCTCTTTCACTCCAGCGCTGTCCTACCAGACAGTCTCGTCCCTTCACCTGATGAAGGCCGTTTGTGTTGTAGCCGAAACGTCGTGAGAATATTATTGTGTTATTTTATTTTATCAATTTATTATTTTATTCTCATTCTACGTGACTTTACCGAAAGAACCAAAGAAGATGAAACATTGCAGTCACGAAAGCTTTAAATCGAAATTTAACCGCCTCTACGGGGAGGGATTCCACACATCCTTAAGATCATTCAACAGACTCTGGGATAAGAAGGCTCAACTAATCGAGTCTCTCACCTTTCTGAAGAGATGCCGCGACTCTAAGGTAATACCAACCGCATTTACACTAACCTCTGCTGTTGCACTTCTCTCAATGCAAAACGAATTCTAGCTAGAACTAGCTTCGCTCTTATCTCGGAAAAAATCAGACTTACACGCACCGAACTCGATCAGTTAGACAAGACACTCTACAAATCACACTTAAAATTGACAGCAACAATGTCTACATCGGATTGGGAACATGTAGACAATATGACTACCTCTTCGGCTGCCACTATGTCGACCAAATGTAGGGACAATTTGATTTCCAAATTCAATCACCTCTCCAGCAAAAAATCGGATCCACACACCGAAAAGATAGACGTCAACAAAGTCGTAATTAATCGCAGTAACAGTTCCATTTCTGATGGTCTGAAATCCGTTTTAGCTAAATGTCTGAAATTTGCAGTCACACCGAGACACTTACCGGTTAATGATATCATTGCCCATGTTGACGTTGCACTCAACGGTTTGAGTCACATCTCTGCAGATGTAGCAAGATCTGAAATCGCTGCAACCCTCAAAAACGCTAAGTTGCCACCCAGCAACATCAGCAAAGACGAACGTTTTGAATTATCTCAATTAAAAAAGAGGGATGATATTGTCGTCCTCTCAGCCGACAAGGGCAATGCCACTGTCATCATGGACAAAACAGAATATAACAACAAAATTCAAGAACTACTCAACGATGGCAGCTATACAAAAATAAAAAGAGATCCCACCAACAGCCTGGTCACCAAAACGAACAAAATCATCTCTGATTCAACAGCATTAATTGATGAGATCAAACAGTTCTCGTTGAAACCCTCTGCTGCTAGACCACCAAGATTATTTAGCCTTCCAAAGATACACAAAGAAGATACACCCCTTCGTCCCATCGTCTCTACTATCAACTCCCCCACCTACAAACTGGCACGTTTTCTTGCTGATATACTGCGACCTTTCACTGGAAAAACCACCTCTGCGGTACTAAATTCTACTCACCTGTTATCGACAATCAAAGGCATTTCCCTGTCCCCAGACGACCTGCTTGTCAGTTTTGATGTGGTGTCCTTGTTCACCAAAGTCCCGGTACCTGACACCATCGCTATCATTGAAGACCTGGTTCATCAAGGACTGCACACTGATGTACCCCCCCCTGGTGAGACATTGCTTAACCAACACATACTTCACCTGGAATGGAACTTTCTACAAACAAACTGAGGGCACCCCAATGGGCTCCCCCCTATCTCCGGTTGTAGCCAACGTATTCATGGAAAAATTTGAAACTGACGCCATCCAGACTGCCACTCTACGCCCGACCTTATGGAAGAGGTACGTTGATGACACCTTTGTCATCTGGCCACATGGCCAGCCTGCTCTAGACCAATTCTGCGACCACATCAATTCCATACACCCAGCCATCAGATTTACCATGGAGGTCGAAAAAGATGGCAAACTACCCTTTTTGGATGTCTTAATTAAAAGGAGACATGATGGTTCAATGAGCCACTCTGTCTACAGGAAAGCTACCCATACAGATGCTTACTTGAAACCGGATTCCCACCACCATCCATCCCAGAAGAACTCCCTCATCAAGACTCTATACCATAAAGCCCAATGCATTTCCGACCAGGAACACATTACCAGTGAACTCAAGCACGTACACCAGGCTCTCAGGGCTAATGGTTACTCCGACTACACAATCCGCAAAGCCATCACTCCAGTCATGAAGAAGGATCCTCTTGTGGAGCCACTCAAAACCATCACCTTACCCTACATTGCAGGGGTCACTAAAAAGATCTCCAAAATCCTGAATAAACACAAGATCCAGGTCCGATTCAACACAGTACATAAAATCCGTGATTTAGTTCCATCTGTAAAAGATGCTGTTCCAGACATACAGTACCTGGGCGTTTACAAACTAAAGTGCCTCTGTGGTAGTAGCTACATTGGAAAAACCAAACGACATATCTCGGACCGCATCCGCGAACATAAAGCAGACTTGAAACACGGTAGGACTAACTCCTCTGGCGTGGCAGATCACTGTTATAATTCAGTGGGCTCACATGACATTGACTTCTCCAAGACGGAGGTTCTTTGCAAACCAACTGGCTACCATGAGAGATTCGTTCATGAGGCCATTCACATATACAAGCACAGAGACAATTTCAACCGAGAAGATGGATTCTGGCTTAGTAACCATTGGAAAGATGTTTTAAACCATTTCTGTTCTTAATTAATTGTATTTTACGATGACCTTCGGACCGCAGCTCTTTCGCCAGCATTGACTCTTAATACCTCTCACACCACGGTTAATGGTATGGTTTACAACATGGAGTATAATAGCGCCTCGCAGCTGTCTCTCTCCCCCTCCTCGGTTCCGACCATGGATGAACTCGTCCGTCTGAACGGGGCCCGTAGCTCTCCCTGGTGCTAAAGTTGAGGGTAAGAATCCACCCATTTTTTCGCCATATAGCATTGTGATATATAACGACTTATTGTTGGTAGCTTAGCTGATTGGAGAATATAGAGTTTATTGATAACATTAAGGTAATTTATATTTTAGTTTTTTATTTGGTTCACTATATAGTACTGTGAATAGCTCAGATGTGTAGGCCTTGACTTCAACATAGTAATTTCTGTGACCAGTCACTAGCTAATCACTCAGTTGTTTCAATGCTAAATTCGCCTAGTTATTTCAATGCTAAATTCTCCCGTTTGATTTGTACTAAATGCCTCGGTGAATGTGTATGCTCTGACTTTAACGTAGCTATTTCTGTGACCAGTTACAAGCTAATCACTCAGCTATTTCAATGCTAAATTCTATGCTAATTCCTTTGGCAAGGGGTGCCTCTACGGATGTGTATGCTTTAACTTAGCTATTTCAATGCTAAATTCTATGCTAATTCCTTTATCAAGCAGTGCCTCTGTGGATGTGTATGCTTTAACTTTTAACATAGCTATTTCTGTGACCAGTCACAAGCTAATCATTCAGCCATTTCAATGCTAAATTATATGCTAATTCCTTTGTCAAGGCGCTTTGTTTCCTCTCACACAGCTTAAAGGTCGTGATCTGAACGTGGCTCTTTCACTCCAGCGCTGTCCTACCAGACAGTCTCGTCCCTTCACCTGACGAAGGCCGCTTGTGTTGTGGCCGAAACGTCGTGAGAATATTATTGTGTTATTTTATTTTATCAATTTATTATTTTATTCTCATTCTACGTGTCTTTACCGAAAGAACCAAAAAAGATGAATCATTGCAGTCACGAAAGCTTTAAATCGAAATTTAACCGCCTCTACGGGGAGAGATTCCACACATCCTTAAGATCATTCAACAGACTCCGGGATAAGAAGGCTCAACTAATCGAGTCTCTCACCTTTCTGAAGAGATGCCACGACTCTAAGGTAATACCAACCACATTTACACTAACCTCTGCTGTTGCAACTTCTCTCAATGCAAAACGAATTCTAGCTAGAACTAGCTTCGCTCTTATCTCGGAAAAAATCAGACTTACACGCACCGAACTCGATCAGTTAGACAAGACACTCTACAAATCATACTTAAAATTGACAGCAACAATGTCTACATCGGATTGGGAATATGTAGACAATATGACTACCTCTTCGGCTGCCACTATGTCGACCAAATGTACGGACAATTTGATTTCCAAATTCAATCACCTCTCCAGCAAAAAATCGCATCCACACACCGAAAAGATAGACGTCAACAAAGTCGTAATTAATCGCAGTAACAGTTCCATTTCTGATGGTCTGAAATCCGTTTTACCTAAAGGTCTAAACTTTGCTGTCACACCGAGATACTTACCGGTTAATGATATCATTGCCCATGTCGACGTTGCACTCAAGGGCTTGAGTCACATCTCTGCAGACGTAGCAAGATCTGAAATCGCTGCAACCCTCAAAAACGCTAAGTTGCCACCCAGCAGCATCAGCAAAGACGAACGTTTTGAATTATCTCAATTAAAAAAGAGGGATGATATTGTCGTCCTCTCAGCCGACAAGGGCAATGCCACTGTCATCATGGACAAAACAGAATATAACAAAAAAATTCAAGAACTACTCAACGATGGCAGCTATACAAAAATAAAAAGAGATCCCACCGTCAGCCTGGTCACCAAAACAAACAAAATCATCTCTGATTCAACAGCATTAATTGATGAGATCAAACAGTTCTCGTTGAAACCCTCTGCTGCCAGACCACCAAGATTATATGGCCTTCCAAAGATACACAAAGAAGATACACCCCTTCGTCCCATCGTCTCTACTATCAACTCCCCCACCTAAAAACTGGCACGTTTTCTTGCTGATATACTGCGACCTTTCACTGTAAAAAACACCTCTGCGGTACTAAATTCTACTGACCTGGTATCGACAATCAAAGGCATTTCCCTGTCCCCAGACGACCTGCTTGTCAGTTTTGATGTGGTGTCCTTGTTCACCAAAGTCCCGGTACCTGACACCATCACTATCATTGAAGACCTGGTTAATCAAGGACTGCATACTGATGTGCCCCCCCTGGTGAGACATTGCTAACCAACACATACTTCACCTGGAATGGAACTTTCTACAAACAAACTGAGGGCACCCCTATGGGCTCCCCCCTATCTCTGGTTGTAACCAACGTATTCATTGAAAAATTTGAAACTGACGCCATCCAGACTGCCACTCTACTCCCGACCTTATGGAAGACGTACGTTGATGACACCTTTGTCATCTGGCCACATGGCCAGCCGGCTCTAGACCAATTCGGCGACCACATCAATTCCATACACCCAGCCATCAGATTTACCATGGAGGTCGAAAAAAATGGCAAACTCCCCTTTTTGGATGTCTTAATTAAAAGGAGACATGATGGTTCAATGAGCCACTCTGTCTACAGGAAAGCTACCCATACAGATGCTTACTTGAAACCGGATTCCCACCACCATCCATCCCAGAAGAACTCCCTCATCAAGACTCTATACCATAGAGCCCAATGCATTTCCGACCAGGAACACATTACCATTGAATTCAAGCACGTACACCAGGCTCTCAGGGCTAATGGTTACTCCGACTACACAATCTGCAAAGCCATCACTCCAGTCATGAAGAAGGATCCTCTTGTGGAGCCACTCAAAACCATCACCTTACCCTACATTGCAGGGGTCACTAAAAAGATCTCCAAAATCCTGAATAAACACAAGATCCAGGTCCGATTCAACACAGTACATAAAATCCGTGATTTAGTTCCATCTGTAAAAGATGCTGTTCCAGACATACAGTACCCGGGCGTTTACAAACTAAAGTGCCTCTGTGGTAGTAGCTACATTGGAGAAACCAAACGACATATCTCGGACCGCATCCGCGAACATAAATCAGACTTGAAACACGGTAGGACGAACTCCTCTGCCGTGGCAGATCACTGTTATAATTCAGTGGGCTCACATGACATTGACTTCTCCAAGACGGAGGTTCTTTGCAAACCAACCGGCTACCATGAGAGATTCGTTCATGAGGCCATTCACATATACAAGCACAGAGACAATTTCAACCGAGAAGATGGATTCTGGCTTAGTAACCATTGGAAAGATGTTTTAAACCATTTCTGTTCTTAATTAATTGTATTTTACGATGACCTTCAGACCGCAGCTCTTTCACCAGCATTGACTCTTAATACCTCTCACACCACGGTTAATGGTATGGTTTACAACATGGAGTATAATAGCGCCTCGCAGTTGTCTCTCTCCCCCTCCTCTGTTCCAACCATGGATGAACTCGTCCATCTGAACGGGGCCCGAAGCTATCCGTGGTGCTAAAGTTGAGGGTAAGAATCCACCCATTTTTTCGCCATATAGCATTGTGATATATAACGACTTATTGTTGGTAGCTTAGCTGATTGGAGAATATAGAGTTTATTGATAACATTAAGGTAATTTATATTTTAGTTTTTTATTGGTTCACTATATAGTACTGTGAATAGCTCAGATGTGTAGGCCTTGACTTCAACATAGTCATTTCTGTGACCAGTCACTAGCTAATCACTCAGTTGTTTCAATGCTAAATTCGCCTAGTTATTTCAATGCTAAATTCTCCTGTTTGATTTGTACTAAGTGCCTCGGTGAATGTGTATGCTCTGACTTTAACGTAGCTATTTCTGTGACCAGTTACAAGCTAATCACTCAGCTATTTCAATGCTAAATTCTATGCTAATTCCTTTGTCAAGGGGTGCCTCTGCGGATGTGTTTGCTTTAACATATCTATTTCAATGCTAAATTCTATGCTAATTCCTTTATCAAGGGGTGCCTCTGCGGATGTGTATGCTTTTACTTTTAACATAGCTATTTCTGTGACCAGTCACAAGCTAATCACTCAGCCATTTCAATGCTAAATTATATGCTAATTCCTTTGTCAAGGCGCTTTGTTTCCTCTCACACAGCTTAAAGGTCGTGATCTGAACGTGGCTCTTTCACTGCAGCGCTGTCCTACCAGACAGTCTCGTCCCGTCACCTGATGAAGGCCGCTTGTGTTGTGGCCGAAACGTCGTGAGAATATTATTGTGTTATTTTATTTTATCAATTTATTATTTTATTCTCATTCTACGTGACTTTACCGAAAGAACCAAAGAAGATGAACCATTGCAGTCACGAAAGCTTTAAATCGAAATTTAACCGCCTCTACGGGGAGGGATTCCACACATCCTTAAGATCATTCAACAGACTCCGGGATAAGAAGGCTCAACTAATCGAGTCTCTCACCTTTCTGAAGAGATGCCGCGACTCTAAGGTAATACCAACCGCATTTACACTAACCTCTGCTGTTTCAACTTCTCTCAATGCAAAACGAATTCTAGCTAGAACTAGCTTCGCTCTTATCTCGGAAAAAATCAGACTTACACGCACCGAACTCGATCAGTTAGACAAGACACTCTACAAATCACACTTAAAATTGACAGCAACAATGTCTACATCGGATTGGGAACATGTAGACAATATGACTACCTCTTCGGCTGCCACTATGTCGACCAAATGTAGGGACAATTTGATTTCCAAATTCAATCACCTCTCCAGCAAAAAATCGCATCCACACACCGAAAAGATAGACGTCAACAAAGTGGTAATTAATCGCAGTAACAGTTCCATTTCTGATGGTCTGAAATCCGTTTTACCTAAAGGTCTAAACTTTGCTGTCACACCGAGATACTTACCGGTTAATGATATCATTGCCCATGTCGACGTTGCACTCAAGGGCTTGAGTCACATCTCTGCAGACGTAGCAAGATCTGAAATCGCTGCAACCCTCAAAAACGCTAAGTTGCCACCCAGCAGCATCAGCAAAGACGAACGTTTTGAATTATCTCAATTAAAAAAGAGGGATGATATTGTCGTCCTCTCAGCCGACAAGGGCAATGCCACTGTCATCATGGACAAAACAGAATATAACAAAAAAATTCAAGAACTACTCAACGATGGCAGCTATACAAAAATAAAAAGAGATCCCACCGTCAGCCTGGGCACCAAAACAAACAAAATCATCTCTGATTCAACAGCATTAATTGATGAGATCAAACAGTTCTCGTTGAAACCCTCTGCTGCCAGACCACCAAGATTATATGGCCTTCCAAAGATACACAAAGAAGATACACCCCTTCCTCCCATCGTCTCTACTATCAACTCCCCCACCTAAAAACTGGCACGTTTTCTTGCTGATATACTGCGACCTTTCACTGTAAAAAACACCTCTGCGGTACTAAATTCTACTGACCTGGTATCGACAATCAAAGGCATTTCCCTGTCCCCAGACGACCTGCTTGTCAGTTTTGATGTGGAGTCCTTGTTCACCAAAGTCCCGGTACCTGACACCATCGCTATCATTGAAGACCTGGTTAATCAAGGACTGCATACTGATGTGCCCCCCCTGGTGAGACATTGCTAACCAACACATACTTCACCTGTAATGGAACTTTCTACAAACAAACTGAGGGCACCCCTATGGGCTCCCCCCTATCTCTGGTTGTAGCCAACGTATTCATTGAAAAATTTGAAACTGACGCCATCCAGACTGCCACTCTACGCCCGACCTTATGGAAGACGTACGTTGATGACACCTTTGTCATCTGGCCACATGGCCAGCCTGCTCTTGACCAATTCCGCGTCCACATCAATTCCATACACCCAGCCATCAGATTTACCATGGAGGTCGAAAAAGATGGCAAACTACCCTTTTTGGATGTCTTAATTAAAAGGAGACATGATGGTTCAATGAGTCACTCTGTCTACAGGAAAGCTACCCATACAGATGCTTACTTGAAACCGGATTCCCACCACCATCCATCCCAGAAGAACTCCCTCATCAAGACTCTATACCATAGAGCCCAATGCATTTCCGACCAGGAACACATTACCAGTGAACTCAAGCACGTACACCAGGCTCTCAGGGCTAATGGTTACTCCGACTACACAATCCGCAAAGCCATCACTCCAGTCATGAAGAAGGATCCTCTTGTGGAGCCACTCAAAACCATCACCTTACCCTACATTGCAGGGGTCACTAAAAAGATCTCCAAAATCCTGAATAAACACAAGATCCAGGTCCGATTCAACACAGTACATAAAATCCGTGATTTAGTTCCATCTGTAAAAGATGCTGTTCCAGACATACAGTACCCGGGCGTTTACAAACTAAAGTGCCTCTGTGGTAGTAGCTACATTGGAGAAACCAAACGACATATCTCGGACCGCATCCGCGAACATAAATCAGACTTGAAACACGGTAGGACGAACTCCTCTGCCGTGGCAGATCACTGTTATAATTCAGTGGGCTCACATGACATTGACTTCTCCAAGACGGAGGTTCTTTGCAAACCAACCGGCTACCATGAGAGATTCGTTCATGAGGCCATTCACATATACAAGCACAGAGACAATTTCAACCGAGAAGATGGATTCTGGCTTAGTAACCATTGGAAAGATGTTTTAAACCATTTCTGTTCTTAATTAATTGTATTTTACGATGACCTTCAGACCGCAGCTCTTTCACCAGCATTGACTCTTAATACCTCTCACACCACGGTTAATGGTATGGTTTACAACATGGAGTATAATAGCGCCTCGCAGTTGTCTCTCTCCCCCTCCTCTGTTCCAACCATGGATGAACTCGTCCATCTGAACGGGGCCCGTAGCTATCCGTGGTGCTAAAGTTGAGGGTAAGAATCCACCCATTTTTTCGCCATATAGCATTGTGATATATAACGACTTATTGTTGGTAGCTTAGCTGATTGGAGAATATAGAGTTTATTGATAACATTAAGGTAATTTATATTTTAGTTTTTTATTGGTTCACTATATAGTACTGTGAATAGCTCAGATGTGTAGGCCTTGACTTCAACATAGTCAGTTCTGTGACCAGTCACTAGCTAATCACTCAGTTGTTTCAATGCTAAATTCGCCTAGTTATTTCAATGCTAAATTCTCCTGTTTGATTTGTACTAAGTGCCTCGGTGAATGTGTATGCTCTGACTTTAACGTAGCTATTTCTGTGACCAGTTACAAGCTAATCACTCAGCTATTTCAATGCTAAATTCTATGCTAATTCCTTTATCAAGCGGTGCCTCTGCGGATGTGTATGCTTTTACTTTTAACATAGCTATTTCTGTGACCAGTCACAAGCTAATCACTCAGCCATTTCAATGCTAAATTATATGCTCATTCCTTTGTCAAGGCGCTTTGTTTCCTCTCACACAGCTTAAAGGTCGTGATCTGAACGTGGCTGTTTCACTCCAGCGCTGTCCTACCAGACAGTCTCGTCCCGTCACCTGATGAAGGCCGCTTGTGTTGTGGCCGAAACGTCGTGAGAATATTATTGTGTTATTTTATTTTATCAATTTATTATTTTATTCTCATTCTACGTGACTTTACCGAAAGAACCAAAGAAGATGAAACATTGCAGTCACGAAAGCTTTAAATCGAAATTTAACCGCCTCTACGGGGAGGGATTCCACACATCCTTAAGATCATTCAACAGACTCGGGGATAAGAAGGCTCAACTAATCGAGTCTCTCACCTTTCTGAAGAGATGCCGCGACTCTAAGGTAATACCAACCGCATTTACACTAACCTCTGCTGTTGCAACTTCTCTCAATGCAAAACGAATTCTAGCTAGAACTAGCTTCGCTCTTATCTCGGAAAAAATCAGACTTACACGCACCGAACTCGATCAGTTAGACAAGACACTCTACAAATCACACTTAAAATTGACAGCAACAATGTCTACATCGGATTGGGAACATGTAGACAATATGACTACCTCTTCGGCTGCCACTATGTCGACCAAATGTAGGGACAATTTGATTTCCAAATTCAATCACCTCTCCAGCAAAAAATCGCATCCACACACCGAAAAGATAGACGTCAACAAAGTCGTAATTAATCGCAGTAACAGTTCCATTTCTGATGGTTTGAAATCCGTTTTACCTAAAGGTCTAAACTTTGCTGTCACACCGAGATACTTACCGGTTAATGATATCATTGCCCATGTCGACGTTGCACTCAAGGGCTTGAGTCACATCTCTGCAGACGTAGCAAGATCTGAAATCGCTGCAACCCTCAAAAACGCTAAGTTGCCACCCAGCAGCATCAGCAAAGACGAACGTTTTGAATTATCTCAATTAAAAAAGAGGAATGATATTGTCGTCCTCTCAGCCGACAAGGGCAATGCCACTGTCATCATGGACAAAACAGAATATAACAACACAATTCAAGAACTACTCAACGATGGCAGCTATACAAAAATAAAAAGAGATCCCACCGTCAGCCTGGTCACCAAAACAAACAAAATCATCTCTGATTCAACAGCATTAATTGATGAGATCAAACAGTTCTCGTTGAAACCCTCTGCTGCTAGACCACCAAGATTATTTAGCCTTCCAAAGATACACAAAGAAGATACACCCCTTCGTCCCATCGTCTCTACTATCAACTCCCCCACCTACAAACTGGCACGTTTTCTTGCTGATATACTGCGACCTTTCACTGGAAAAACCACCTCTGCGGTACTAAATTCTACTCACCTGGTATCGACAATCAAAGGCATTTCCCTGTCCCCAGACGACCTGCTTGTCAGTTTTGATGTGGTGTCCTTGTTCACCAAAGTCCCGGTACCTGACACCATCGCTATCATTGAAGACCTGGTTCATCAAGGACTGCACACTGATGTACCCCCCCCCTGGTGAGACATTGCTTAACCAACACATA
Source organism: Petromyzon marinus (assembly GCF_048934315.1). Lineage (NCBI taxonomy): Eukaryota > Metazoa > Chordata > Hyperoartia > Petromyzontiformes > Petromyzontidae > Petromyzon > Petromyzon marinus. Next base: position 27,139,960 of record NC_133669.1, read on the forward strand.
CTTCACCTGGAATGGAACTTTCTACAAACAAACTGAGGGCACCCCAATGGGCTCCCCCCTATCTCCGGTTGTAGCCAACGTATTCATGGAAAAATTTGAAACTGACGCCATCCAGACTGCCACTCTACGCCCGACCTTATGGAAGAGGTACGTTGATGACACCTTTGTCATCTGGCCACATGGCCAGCCTGCTCTAGACCAATTCTGCGACCACATCAATTCCATACACCCAGCCATCAGATTTACCATGGAGGTCGAAAAAGATGGCAAACTACCCTTTTTGGATGTCTTAATTAAAAGGAGACATGATGGTTCAATGAGCCACTCTGTCTACAGAAAAGCTACCCATACAGATGCTTACTTGAAACCGGATTCCCACCACCATCCATCCCAGAAGAACTCCCTCATCAAGACTCTATACCATAGAGCCCAATGCATTTCCGACCAGGAACACATTACCAGTGAACTCAAGCACGTACACCAGGCTCTCAGGGCTAATGGTTACTCCGACTACACAATCCGCAAAGCCATCACTCCAGTCATGAAGAAGGATCCTCTTGTGGAGCCACTCAAAACCATCACCTTACCCTACATTGCAGGGGTCACTAAAAAGATCTCCAAAATCCTGAATAAACACAAGATCCAGGTCCGATTCAACACAGTACATAAAATCCGTGATTTAGTTCCATCTGTAAAAGATGCTGTTCCAGACATACAGTACCCGGGCGTTTACAAACTAAAGTGCCTCTGTGGTAGTAGCTACATTGGAAAAACCAAACGACATATCTCGGACCGCATCCGCGAACATAAAGCAGACTTGAAACACGGTAGGACTAACTCCTCTGGCGTGGCAGATCACTGTTATAATTCAGTGGGCTCACATGACATTGACTTCTCCAAGACGGAGGTTCTTTGCAAACCAACTGGCTACCATGAGAGATTCGTTCATGAGGCCATTCACATATACAAGCACAGAGACAATTTCAACCGAGAAGATGGATTCTGGCTTAGTAACCATTGGAAAGATGTTTTAAACCATTTCTGTTCTTAATTAATTGTATTTTACGATGACCTTCGGACCGCAGCTCTTTCGCCAGCATTGACTCTTAATACCTCTCACACCACGGTTAATGGTATGGTTTACAACATGGAGTATAATAGCGCCTCGCAGCTGTCTCTCTCCCCCTCCTCTGTTCCGACCATGGATGAACTCGTCCGTCTGAACGGGGCCCGTAGCTCTCCCTGGTGCTAAAGTTGAGGGTAAGAATCCACCCATTTTTTCGCCATATAGCATTGTGATATATAACGACTTATTGTTGGTAGCTTAGCTGATTGGAGAATATAGAGTTTATTGATAACATTAAGGTAATTTATATTTTAGTTTTTTATTGGTTCACTATATAGTACTGTGAATAGCTCAGATGTGTAGGCCTTGACTTCAACATAGTAATTTCTGTGACCAGTCACTAGCTAATCACTCAGTTGTTTCAATGCTAAATTCGCCTAGTTATTTCAATGCTAAATTCTCCTGTTTGATTTGTACTAAGTGCCTCGGTGAATGTGTATGCTCTGACTTTAACGTAGCTATTTCTGTGACCAGTTACAAGCTAATCACTCAGCTATTTCAATGCTAAATTCTATGCTAATTCCTTTGGCAAGGGGTGCCTCTACGGATGTGTATGCTTTAACTTAGCTATTTCAATGCTAAATTCTATGCTAATTCCTTTATCAAGCAGTGCCTCTGTGGATGTGTATGCTTTAACTTTTAACATAGCTATTTCTGTGACCAGTCACAAGCTAATCATTCAGCCATTTCAATGCTAAATTATATGCTAATTCCTTTGTCAAGGCACTTTGTTTCCTCTCACACAGCTTAAAGGTCGTGATCTGAACGTGGCTCTTTCACTCCAGCGCTGTCCTACCAGACAGTCTCGTCCCTTCACCTGATGAAGGCTGCTTGTGTTGTGGCCGAAACGTCGTGAGAATATTATTGTGTTATTTTATTTTATCAATTTATTATTTTATTCTCATTCTACGTGTCTTTACCGAAAGAACCAAAAAAGATGAATCATTGCAGTCACGAAAGCTTTAAATCGAAATTTAACCGCCTCTACAGGGAGAGATTCCACACATCCTTTAGATCATTCAACAGACTCCGGGATAAGAAGGCTCAACTAATCGAGTCTCTCACCTTTCTGAAGAGATGCCGCGACTCTAAGGTAATACCAACCGCATTTACACTAACCTCTGCTGTTGCAACTTCTCTCAATGCAAAACGAATTCTAGCTAGAACTAGCTTCGCTCTTATCTCGGAAAAAATCAGACTTACACGCACCGAACTCGATCAGTTAGACAAGACACTCTACAAATCACACTTAAAATTGACAGCAACAATGTCTACATCGGATTGGGAATATGTAGACAATATGACTACCTCTTCGGCTGCCACTATGTCGACCAAATGTAGGGACAATTTGATTTCCAAATTCAATCACCTCTCCAGCAAAAAATCGCATCCACACACCGAAAAGATAGACGTCAACAAAGTCGTAATTAATCGCAGTAACAGTTCCATTTCTGATGGTCTGAAATCCGTTTTACCTAAAGGTCTAAACTTTGCTGTCACACCGAGATACTTACCGGTTAATGATATCATTGCCCATGTCGACGTTGCACTCAAGGGCTTGAGTCACATCTCTGCAGACGTAGCAAGATCTGAAATCGCTGCAACCCTCAAAAACGCTAAGTTGCCACCCAGCAGCATCAGCAAAGACGAACGTTTTGAATTATCTCAATTAAAAAAGAGGGATGATATTGTCGTCCTCTCAGCCGACAACGGCAATGCCACTGTCATCATGGACAAAACAGAATATAACAAAAAAATTCAAGAACTACTCAACGATGGCAGCTATACAAAAATAAAAAGAGATCCCACCGTCAGCCTGGTCACCAAAACAAACAAAATCATCTCTGATTCAACAGCATTAATTCATGAGATCAAACAGTTCTCGTTGAAACCCTCTGCTGCCAGACCACCAAGATTATATGGCCTTCCAAAGATACACAAAGAAGATACACCCCTTCGTCCCATCGTCTCTACTATCAACTCCCCCACCTAAAAACTGGCACGTTTTCTTGCTGATATACTGCGACCTTTCACTGTAAAAAACACCTCTGCGGTACTAAATTCTACTGACCTGGTATCGACAATCAAAGGCATTTCCCTGTCCCCAGACGACCTGCTTGTCAGTTTTGATGTGGAGTCCTTGTTCACCAAAGTCCCGGTACCTGACACCATCACTATCATTGAAGACCTGGTTAATCAAGGACTGCATACTGATGTGCCCCCCCTGGTGAGACATTGCTAACCAACACATACTTCACCTGGAATGGAACTTTCTACAAACAAACTGAGGGCACTCCTATGGGCTCCCCCCTATCTCTGGTTGTAACCAACGTATTCATTGAAAAATTTGAAACTGACGCCATCCAGACTGCCACTCTACGCCCGACCTTATGGAAGACGTACGTTGATGACACCTTTGTCATCTGGCCACATGGCCAGCCGGCTCTAGACCAATTCCGCGACCACATCAATTCCATACACCCAGCCATCAGATTTACCATGGAGGTCGAAAAAAATGGCAAACTCCCCTTTTTGAATGTCTTAATTAAAAGGAGACATGATGGTTCAATGAGCCACTCTGTCTACAGGAAAGCTACCCATACAGATGCTTACTTGAAACCGGATTCCCACCACCATCCATCCCAGAAGAACTCCCTCATCAAGACTCTATACCATAGAGCCCAATGCATTTCCGACCAGGAACACATTACCAGTGAACTCAAGCACGTACACCAGGCTCTCAGGGCTAATGGTTACTCCGACTACACAATCCGCAAAGCCATCACTCCAGTCATGAAGAAGGATCCTCTTGTGGAGCCACTCAAAACCATCACCTTACCCTACATTGCAGGGGTCACTAAAAAGATCTCCAAAATCCTGAATAAACACAAGATCCAGGTCCGATTCAACACAGTACATAAAATCCGTGATTTAGTTCCATCTGTAAAAGATGCTGTTCCAGACATACAGTACCCGGGCGTTTACAAACTAAAGTGCCTCTGTGGTAGTAGCTACATTGGAAAAACCAAACGACATATCTCGGACCGCATCCGCGAACATAAAGCAGACTTGAAACACGGTAGGACTAACTCCTCTGGCGTGGCAGATCACTGTTATAATTCAGTGGGCTCACATGACATTGACTTCTCCAAGACGGAGGTTCTTTGCAAACCAACTGGCTACCATGAGAGATTCGTTCATGAGGCCATTCACATATACAAGCACAGAGACAATTTCAACCGAGAAGATGGATTCTGGCTTAGTAACCATTGGAAAGATGTTTTAAACCATTTCTGTTCTTAATTGTATTTTACGATGACCTTCGGACCGCAGCTCTTTCGCCAGCATTGACTCTTAATACCTCTCACACCACGGTTAATGGTATGGTTTACAACATGGAGTATAATAGCGCCTCGCAGCTGTCTCTCTCCCCCTCCTCTGTTCCGACCATGGATGAACCCGTCCGTCTGAACGGGGCCCGTAGCTCTCCCTGGTGCTAAAGTTGAGGGTAAGAATCCACCCATTTTTTCGCCATATAGCATTGTGATATATAACGACTTATTGTTGGTAGCTTAGCTGATTGGAGAATATAGAGTTTATTGATAACATTAAGGTAATTTATATTTTAGTTTTTTAATGGTTCACTATATAGTACTGTGAATAGCTCAGATGTGTAGGCCTTGACTTCAACATAGTAATTTCTGTGACCAGTCACTAGCTAATCACTCAGTTGTTTCAATGCTAAATTCGCCTAGTTATTTCAATGCTAAATTCTCCTGTTTGATTTGTACTAAGTGCCTCGGTGAATGTGTATGCTCTGACTTTAACGTAGCTATTTCTGTGACCAGTTACAAGCTAATCACTCAGCTATTTCAATGCTAAATTCTATGCTAATTCCTTTGGCAAGGGGTGCCTCTACGGATGTGTATGCTTTAACTTAGCTATTTCAATGCTAAATTCTATGCTAATTCCTTTATCAAGCAGTGCCTCTGTGGATGTGGATGCTTTAACTTTTAACATAGCTATTTCTGTGACCAGTCACAAGCTAATCATTCAGCCATTTCAATGCTAAATTATATGCTAATTCCTTTGTCAAGGCGCTTTGTTTCCTCTCACACAGCTTAAAGGTCGTGATCTGAACGTGGCTCTTTCACTGCAGCGCTGTCCTACCAGACAGTCTCGTCCCTTCACCTGATGAAGGCCGCTTGTGTTGTGGCCGAAACGTCGTGAGAATATTATTGTGTTATTTTATTTTATCAATTTATTATTTTATTCTCATTCTACGTGACTTTACCGAAAGAACCAAAGAAGATGAAACATTGCAGTCACGAAAGCTTTAAATCGAAATTTAACCGCCTCTACGGGGAGGGATTCCACACATCCTTAAGATCATTCAACAGACTCCGGGATAAGAAGGCTCAACTAATCGAGTCTCTCACCTTTCTGAAGAGATGCCGCGACTCTAAGGTAATACCAACCGCATTTACACTAACCTCTGCTGTTGCAACTTCTCTCAATGCAAAACGAATTCTAGCTAGAACTAGCTTCGCTCTTATCTCGGAAAAAATCAGACTTACACGCACCGAACTCGATCAGTTAGACAAGACACTCTACAAATCACACTTAAAATTGACAGCAACAATGTCTACATCGGATTGGGAACATGTAGACAATATGACTACCTCTTCGGCTGCCACTATGTCGACCAAATGTACGGACAATTTGATTTCCAAATTCAATCACCTCTCCAGCAAAAAATCGCATCCACACACCGAAAAGATAGACGTCAACAAAGTCGTAATTAATCGCAGTAACAGTTCCATTTCTGATGGTCTGAAATCCGTTTTACCTAAAGGTCTAAACTTTGCTGTCACACCGAGATACTTACCGGTTAATGATATCATTGCCCATGTCGACGTTGCACTCAAGGGCTTGAGTCACATCTCTGCAGACGTAGCAAGATCTGAAATCGCTGCAACCCTCAAAAACGCTAAGTTGCCACCCAGCAGCATCAGCAAAGACGAACGTTTTGAATTATCTCAATTAAAAAAGAGGGATGATATTGTCGTCCTCTCAGCCGACAAGGGCAATGCCACTGTCATCATGGACAAAACAGAATATAACAACAAAATTCAATAACTACTCAACGATGGCAGCTATACAAAAATAAAAAGAGATCCCACCGTCAGCCTGGGCACCAAAACAAACAAAATCATCTCTGAATCAACAGCATTAATTGATGAGATCAAACAGTTCTCGTTGAAACCCTCTGCTGCCAGACCACCAAGATTATATGGCCTTCCAAAGATACACAAAGAAGATACACCCCTTCCTCCCATCGTCTCTACTATCAACTCCCCCACCTACAAACTGGCACGTTTTCTTGCTGATATACTGCGACCTTTCACTGGAAAAACCACCTCTGCGGTACTAAATTCTACTCACCTGGTATCGACAATCAAAGGCATTTCCCTGTCCCCAGACGACCTGCTTGTCAGTTTTGATGTGGTGTCCTTGTTCACCAAAGTCCCGGTACCTGACACCATCGCTATCATTGAAGACCTGGTTCATCAAGGACTGCACACTGATGTACCCCCCCCTGGTGAGACATTGCTTAACCAACACATACTTCACCTGGAATGGAACTTTCTACAAACAAACTGAGGGCACCCCAATGGGCTCCCCCCTATCTCCGGTTGTAGCCAACGTATTCATGGAAAAATTTGAAACTGACGCCATCCAGACTGCCACTCTACGCCCGACCTTATGGAAGAGGTACGTTGATGACACCTTTGTCATCTGGCCACATGGCCAGCCTGCTCTAGACAAATTCTGCGACCACATCAATTCCATACACCCAGCCATCAGATTTACCATGGAGGTCGAAAAAGATGGCAAACTACCCTTTTTGGATGTCTTAATTAAAAGGAGACATGATGGTTCAATGAGCCACTCTGTCTACAGGAAAGCTACCCATACAGATGCTTACTTGAAACCGGATTCCCACCACCATCCATCCCAGAAGAACTCCCTCATCAAGACTCTATACCATAGAGCCCAATGCATTTCCGACCAGGAACACATTACCAGTGAACTCAAGCACGTACACCAGGCTCTCAGGGCTAATGGTTACTCCGACTACACAATCCGCAAAGCCATCACTCCAGTCATGAAGAAGGATCCTCTTGTGGAGCCACTCAAAACCATCACCTTACCCTACATTGCAGGGGTCACTAAAAAGATCTCCAAAATCCTGAATAAACACAAGATCCAGGTCCGATTCAACACAGTACATAAAATCCGTGATTTAGTTCCATCTGTAAAAGATGCTGTTCCAGACATACAGTACCCGGGCGTTTACAAACTAAAGTGCCTCTGTGGTAGTAGCTACATTGGAAAAACCAAACGACATATCTCGGACCGCATCCGCGAACATAAAGCAGACTTGAAACACGGTAGGACTAACTCCCCTGGCGTGGCAGATCACTGTTATAATTCAGTGGGCTCACATGACATTGACTTCTCCAAGACGGAGGTTCTTTGCAAACCAACTGGCTACCATGAGAGATTCGTTCATGAGGCCATTCACATATACAAGCACAGAGACAATTTCAACCGAGAAGATGGATTCTGGCTTAGTAACCATTGGAAAGATGTTTTAAACCATTTCTGTTCTTAATTGTATTTTACGATGACCTTCGGACCGCAGCTCTTTCGCCAGCATTGACTCTTAATACCTCTCACACCACGGTTAATGGTATGGTTTACAACATGGAGTATAATAGCGCCTCGCAGCTGTCTCTCTCCCCCTCCTCTGTTCCGACCATGGATGAACCCGTCCGTCTGAACGGGGCCCGTAGCTCTCCCTGGTGCTAAAGTTGAGGGTAAGAATCCACCCATTTTTTCGCCATATAGCATTGTGATATATAACGACTTATTGTTGGTAGCTTAGCTGATTGGAGAATATAGAGTTTATTGATAACATTAAGGTAATTTATATTTTAGTTTTTTAATGGTTCACTATATAGTACTGTGAATAGCTCAGATGTGTAGGCCTTGACTTCAACATAGTAATTTCTGTGACCAGTCACTAGCTAATCACTCAGTTGTTTCAATGCTAAATTCGCCTAGTTATTTCAATGCTAAATTCTCCTGTTTGATTTGTACTAAGTGCCTCGGTGAATGTGTATGCTCTGACTTTAACGTAGCTATTTCTGTGACCAGTTACAAGCTAATCACTCAGCTATTTCAATGCTAAATTCTATGCTAATTCCTTTGGCAAGGGGTGCCTCTACGGATGTGTATGCTTTAACTTAGCTATTTCAATGCTAAATTCTATGCTAATTCCTTTATCAAGCAGTGCCTCTGTGGATGTGTATGCTTTAACTTTTAACATAGCTATTTCTGTGACCAGTCACAAGCTAATCATTCAGCCATTTCAATGCTAAATTATATGCTAATTCCTTTGTCAAGGCGCTTTGTTTCCTCTCACACAGCTTAAAGGTCGTGATCTGAACGTGGCTCTTTCACTGCAGCGCTGTCCTACCAGACAGTCTCGTCCCTTCACCTGATGAAGGCCGCTTGTGTTGTGGCCGAAACGTCGTGAGAATATTATTGTGTTATTTTATTTTATCAATTTATTATTTTATTCTCATTCTACGTGACTTTACCGAAAGAACCAAAGAAGATGAAACATTGCAGTCACGAAAGCTTTAAATCGAAATTTAACCGCCTCTACGGGGAGGGATTCCACACATCCTTAAGATCATTCAACAGACTCCGGGATAAGAAGGCTCAACTAATCGAGTCTCTCACCTTTCTGAAGAGATGCCGCGACTCTAAGGTAATACCAACCGCATTTACACTAACCTCTGCTGTTGCAACTTCTCTCAATGCAAAACGAATTCTAGCTAGAACTAGCTTCGCTCTTATCTCGGAAAAAATCAGACTTACACGCACCGAACTCGATCAGTTAGACAAGACACTCTACAAATCACACTTAAAATTGACAGCAACAATGTCTACATCGGATTGGGAACATGTAGACAATATGACTACCTCTTCGGCTGCCACTATGTCGACCAAATGTACGGACAATTTGATTTCCAAATTCAATCACCTCTCCAGCAAAAAATCGCATCCACACACCGAAAAGATAGACGTCAACAAAGTCGTAATTAATCGCAGTAACAGTTCCATTTCTGATGGTCTGAAATCCGTTTTACCTAAAGGTCTAAACTTTGCTGTCACACCGAGATACTTACCGGTTAATGATATCATTGCCCATGTCGACGTTGCACTCAAGGGCTTGAGTCACATCTCTGCAGACGTAGCAAGATCTGAAATCGCTGCAACCCTCAAAAACGCTAAGTTGCCACCCAGCAGCATCAGCAAAGACGAACGTTTTGAATTATCTCAATTAAAAAAGAGGGATGATATTGTCGTCCTCTCAGCCGACAAGGGCAATGCCACTGTCATCATGGACAAAACAGAATATAACAACAAAATTCAATAACTACTCAACGATGGCAGCTATACAAAAATAAAAAGAGATCCCACCGTCAGCCTGGGCACCAAAACAAACAAAATCATCTCTGAATCAACAGCATTAATTGATGAGATCAAACAGTTCTCGTTGAAACCCTCTGCTGCCAGACCACCAAGATTATATGGCCTTCCAAAGATACACAAAGAAGATACACCCCTTCCTCCCATCGTCTCTACTATCAACTCCCCCACCTACAAACTGGCACGTTTTCTTGCTGATATACTGCGACCTTTCACTGGAAAAACCACCTCTGCGGTACTAAATTCTACTCACCTGGTATCGACAATCAAAGGCATTTCCCTGTCCCCAGACGACCTGCTTGTCAGTTTTGATGTGGTGTCCTTGTTCACCAAAGTCCCGGTACCTGACACCATCGCTATCATTGAAGACCTGGTTCATCAAGGACTGCACACTGATGTACCCCCCCCTGGTGAGACATTGCTTAACCAACACATACTTCACCTGGAATGGAACTTTCTACAAACAAACTGAGGGCACCCCAATGGGCTCCCCCCTATCTCCGGTTGTAGCCAACGTATTCATGGAAAAATTTGAAACTGACGCCATCCAGACTGCCACTCTACGCCCGACCTTATGGAAGAGGTACGTTGATGACACCTTTGTCATCTGGCCACATGGCCAGCCTGCTCTAGACAAATTCTGCGACCACATCAATTCCATACACCCAGCCATCAGATTTACCATGGAGGTCGAAAAAGATGGCAAACTACCCTTTTTGGATGTCTTAATTAAAAGGAGACATGATGGTTCAATGAGCCACTCTGTCTACAGGAAAGCTACCCATACAGATGCTTACTTGAAACCGGATTCCCACCACCATCCATCCCAGAAGAACTCCCTCATCAAGACTCTATACCATAGAGCCCAATGCATTTCCGACCAGGAACACATTACCAGTGAACTCAAGCACGTACACCAGGCTCTCAGGGCTAATGGTTACTCCGACTACACAATCCGCAAAGCCATCACTCCAGTCATGAAGAAGGATCCTCTTGTGGAGCCACTCAAAACCATCACCTTACCCTACATTGCAGGGGTCACTAAAAAGATCTCCAAAATCCTGAATAAACACAAGATCCAGGTCCGATTCAACACAGTACATAAAATCCGTGATTTAGTTCCATCTGTAAAAGATGCTGTTCCAGACATACAGTACCCGGGCGTTTACAAACTAAAGTGCCTCTGTGGTAGTAGCTACATTGGAAAAACCAAACGACATATCTCGGACCGCATCCGCGAACATAAAGCAGACTTGAAACACGGTAGGACTAACTCCTCTGGCGTGGCAGATCACTGTTATAATTCAGTGGGCTCACATGACATTGACTTCTCCAAGACGGAGGTTCTTTGTAAACCAACTGGCTACCATGAGAAATTCGTTCATGAGGCCATTCACATATACAAGCACAGAGACAATTTAAACCGAGAAGATGGATTCTGGCTTAGTAACCATTGGAAAGATGTTTTAAACCATTTCTGTTCTTAATTAATTGTATTTTACGATGACCTTCGGACCGCAGCTCTTTCGCCAGCATTGACTCTTAATACCTCTCACACCACGGTTAATGGTATGGTTTTACAACATGGAGTATAACAGCGCCTCGCAGCTGTCTCTCTCCCCCTCCTCTGTTCCGACCATGGATGAACTCGTCCGTCTGAACGGGGCCCGTAGCTCTCCCTGGTGCTAAAGTTGAGGGTAAGAATCCACCCATTTTTTCGCCATATAGCATTGTGATATATAACGACTTATTGTTGGTAGCTTAGCTGATTGGAGAATATAGAGTTTATTGATAACATTAAGGTAATTTATATTTTAGTTTTTTATTGGTTCACTATATAGTACTGTGAATAGCTCAGATGTGTAGGCCTTGACTTCAACATAGTAATTTCTGTGACCAGTCACTAGATAATCACTCAGTTGTTTCAATGCTAAATTCGCCTAGTTATTTCAATGCTAAATTTTCCTGTTTGATTTGTACTAAGTGCCTCGGTGAATGTGTATGCTCTGACTTTAACGTAGCTATTTCTGTGACCAGTTACAAGCTAATCACTCAGCTATTTCAATGCTAAATTCTATGCTAATTCCTTTGGCAAGGGGTGCCTCTACGGATGTGTATGCTTTAACTTAGCTATTTCAATGCTAAATTCTATGCTAATTCCTTTATCAAGCAGTGCCTCTGTGGATGTGTATGCTTTAACTTTTAACATAGCTATTTCTGTGACCAGTCACAAGCTAATCATTCAGCCATTTCAATGCTAAATTATATGCTAATTCCTTTGTCAAGGCGCTTTGTTTCCTCTCACACAGCTTAAAGGTCGTGATCTGAACGTGGCTCTTTCACTCCAGCGCTGTCCTACCAGACAGTCTCGTCCCTTCACCTGATGAAGGCCGCTTGTGTTGTGGCCGAAACGTCGTGAGAATATTATTGTGTTATTTTATTTTATCAATTTATTATTTTATTCTCATTCTACGTGTCTTTACCGAAAGAACCAAAAAAGATGAATCATTGCAGTCACGAAAGCTTTAAATCGAAATTTAACCGCCTCTACGGGGAGAGATTCCACACATCCTTAAGATCATTCAACAGACTCCGGGATAAGAAGGCTCAACTAATCGAGTCTCTCACCTTTCTGAAGAGATGCCGCGACTCTAAGGTAATACCAACCGCATTTACACTAACCTCTGCTGTTGCAACTTCTCTCAATGCAAAACGAATTCTAGCTAGAACTAGCTTCGCTCTTATCTCGGAAAAAATCAGACTTACACGCACCGAACTCGATCAGTTAGACAAGACACTCTACAAATCACACTTAAAATTGACAGCAACAATGTCTACATCGGATTGGGAATATGTAGACAATATGACTACCTCTTCGGCTGCCACTATGTCGACCAAATGTAGGGACAATTTGATTTCCAAATTCAATCACCTCTCCAGCAAAAAATCGCATCCACACACCGAAAAGATAGACGTCAACAAAGTCGTAATTAATCGCAGTAACAGTTCCATTTCTGATGGTCTGAAATCCGTTCTACCTAAAGGTCTAAACTTTGCTGTCACACCGAGATACTTACCGGTTAATGATATCATTGCCCATGTCGACGTTGTACTCAAGGGCTTGAGTCACATCTCTGCAGACGTAGCAAGATCTGAAATCGCTGCAACCCTCAAAAACGCTAAGTTGCCACCCAGCAGCATCAGCAAAGACGAACGTTTTGAATTATCTCAATTAAAAAAGAGGGATGATATTGTCGTCCTCTCAGCCGACAAGGGCAATGCCACTGTCATCATGGACAAAACAGAATATAACAAAAAAATTCAAGAACTACTCAACGATGGCAGCTATACAAAAATAAAAAGAGATCCCACCGTCAGCCTGGTCACCAAAACAAACAAAATCATCTCTGATTCAACAGCATTAATTGATGATATCAAACAGTTCTCGTTGAAACCCTTTGCTGCCAGACCACCAAGATTATATGGCCTTCCAAAGATACACAAAGAAGATACACCCCTTCGTCCCATCGTCTCTACTATCAACTCCCCCACCTACAAACTGGCACGTTTTCTTGCTGATATACTGCGACCTTTCACTGTAAAAAACACCTCTGCGGTACTAAATTCTACTGACCTGGTATCGACAATCAAAGGCATTTCCCTGTCCCCAGACGACCTGCTTGTCAGTTTTGATGTGGAGTCCTTGTTCACCAAAGTCCCGGTACCTGACACCATCACTATCATTGAAGACCTGGTTAATCAAGGACTGCATACTGATGTGCCCCCCCTGGTGAGACATTGCTAACCAACACATACTTCACCTGGAATGGAACTTTCTACAAACAAACTGAGGGCACCCCTATGGGCTCCCCCCTATCTCTGGTTGTAACCAACGTATTCATTGAAAAATTTGAAACTGACGCCATCCAGACTGCCACTCTACGCCCGACCTTATGGAAGACGTACGTTGATGACACCTTTGTCATCTGGCCACATGGCCAGCCGGCTCTAGACCAATTCCGCGACCACATCAATTCCATACACCCAGCCATCAGATTTACCATGGAGGTCGAAAAAAATGGCAAACTCCCCTTTTTGGATGTCTTAATTAAAAGGAGACATGATGGTTCAATGAGCCACTCTGTCTACAGGAAAGCTACCCATACAGATGCTTACTTGAAACCGGATTCCCACCACCATCCATCCCAGAAGAACTCCCTCATCAAGACTCTATACCATAGAGCCCAATGCATTTCCGACCAGGAACACATTACCATTGAATTCAAGCACGTACGCCAGGCTCTCAGGGCTAATGGTTACTCCGACTACACAATCCGCAAAGCCATCACTCCAGTCATGAAGAAGGATCCTCTTGTGGAGCCACTCAAAACCATCACCTTACCCTACATTGCAGGGGTCACTAAAAAGATCTCCAAAATCCTGAATAAACACAAGATCCAGGTCCGATTCAACACAGTACATAAAATCCGTGATTTAGTTCCATCTGTAAAAGATGCTGTTCCAGACATACAGTACCCGGGCGTTTACAAACTAAAGTGCCTCTGTGGTAGTAGCTACATTGGAGAAACCAAACCACATATCTCGGACCGCATCCGCGAACATAAATCAGACTTGAAACACGGTAGGACGAACTCCTCTGGCGTGGCAGATCACTGTTATAATTCAGTGGGCTCACATGACATTGACTTCTCCAAGACGGAGGTTCTTTGCAAACCAACCGGCTACCATGAGAGATTCGTTCATGAGGCCATTCGCATATACAAGCACAGAGACAATTTCAACCGAGAAGATGGATTCTGGCTTAGTAACCATTGGAAAGATGTTTTAAACCATTTCTGTTCTTAATTAATTGTATTTTACGATGACCTTCAGACCGCAGCTCTTTCACCAGCATTGACTCTTAATACCTCTCACACCACGGTTAATGGTATGGTTTACAACATGGAGTATAATAGCGCCTCGCAGTTGTCTCTCTCCCCCTCCTCTGTTCCAACCATGGATGAACTCGTCCATCTGAACGGGGCCCGAAGCTATCCGTGGTGCTAAAGTTGAGGGTAAGAATCCACCCATTTTTTCGCCATATAGCATTGTGATATATAACGACTTATTGTTGGTAGCTTAGCTGATTGGAGAATATAAAGTTTATTGATAACATTAAGGTAATTTATATTTTAGTTTTTTAATGGTTCACTATATAGTACTGTGAATAGCTCAGATGTGTAGGCCTTGACTTCAACATAGTCATTTCTGTGACCAGTCACTAGCTAATCACTCAGTTGTTTCAATGCTAAATTCGCCTAGTTATTTCAATGCTAAATTATCCTGTTTGATTTGTACTAAGTGCCTCGGTGAATGTGTATGCTCTGACTTTAACGTAGCTATTTCTGTGACCAGTTACAAGCTAATCACTCAGCTATTTCAATGCTAAATTCTATGCTAATTCCTTTGTCAAGGGGTGCCTCTGCGGATGTGTTTGCTTTAACATATCTATTTCAATGCTAAATTCTATGCTAATTCCTTTATCAAGGGGTGCCTCTGCGGATGTGTATGCTTTTACTTTTAACATAGCTATTTCTGTGACCAGTCACAAGCTAATCACTCAGCCATTTAAATGCTAAATTATATGCTAATTCCTTTGTCAAGGCGCTTTGTTTCCTCTCACACAGCTTAAAGGTCGTGATCTGAACGTGGCTCTTTCACTGCAGCGCTGTCCTACCAGACAGTCTCGTCCCGTCACCTGATGAAGGCCGCTTGTGTTGTGGCCGAAACGTCGTGAGAATATTATTGTGTTATTTTATTTTATCAATTTATTATTTTATTCTCATTCTACATGACTTTACCGAAAGAACCAAAGAAGATGAAACATTGCAGTCACGAAAGCTTTAAATCGAAATTTAACCGCCTCTACGGGGAGGGATTCCACACATCCTTAAGATCATTCATCAGACTCCGGGATAAGAAGGCTCAACTAATCGAGTCTCTCACCTTTCTGAAGAGATGCCGCGACTCTAAGGTAATACCAACCGCATTTACACTAACCTCTGCTGTTGCAACTTCTCTCAATGCAAAACGAATTCTAGCTAGAACTAGCTTCGCTCTTATCTCGGAAAAAATCAGACTTACACGCACCGAACTCGATCAGTTAGACAAGACACTCTACAAATCACACTTAAAATTGACAGCAACAATGTCTACATCCGATTGGGAACATGTAGACAATATGACTACCTCTTCGGCTGCCACTATGTCGACCAAATGTAGGGACAATTTGATTTCCAAATTCAATCACCTCTCCAGCAAAAAATCGCATCCACACACCGAAAAGATAGACGTCAACAAAGTCGTAATTAATCGCAGTAACAGTTCCATTTCTGATGGTCTGAAATCCGTTTTACCTAAAGGTCTAAACTTTGCTGTCACACCGAGATACTTACCGGTTAATGATATCATTGCCCATGTCGACGTTGCACTCAAGGGCTTGAGTCACATCTCTGCAGACGTAGCAAGATCTGAAATCGCTGCAACCCTCAAAAACGCTAAGTTGCCACCCAGCAGCATCAGCAAAGACGAACGTTTTGAATTATCTCAATTAAAAAAGAGGGATGATATTGTCGTCCTCTCAGCCGACAAGGGCAATGCCACTGTCATCATGGACAAAACAGAATATAACAACAAAATTCAAGAACTACTCAACGATGGCAGCTATACAAAAATAAAAAGAGATCCCACCGTCAGCCTGGGCACCAAAACAAACAAAATCATCTCTGATTCAACAGCATTAATTGATGAGATCAAACAGTTCTCGTTGAAACACTCTGCTGCCAGACCACCAAGATTATATGGCCTTCCAAAGATACACAAAGAAGATACACCCCTTCCTCCCATCGTCTCTACTATCAACTTCCCCACCTAAAAACTGGCACGTTTTCTTGCTGATATACTGCGACCTTTCACTGTAAAAAACACCTCTGCGGTACTAAATTCTACTGACCTGGTATCGACAATCAAAGGCATTTCCCTGTCCCCAGACGACCTGCTTGTCAGTTTTGATGTGGAGTCCTTGTTCACCAAAGTCCCGGTACCTGACACCATCGCTATCATTGAAGACCTGGTTAATCAAGGACTGCATACTGATGTGCCCCCCCTGGTGAGACATTGCTAACCAACACATACTTCACCTGTAATGGAACTTTCTACAAACAAACTGAGGGCACCCCTATGGGCTCCCTCCTATCTCTGGTTGTAGCCAACGTATTCATTGAAAAATTTGAAACTGACGCCATCCAGACTGCCACTCTACGCCCGACCTTATGGAAGACGTACGTTGATGACACCTTTGTCATCTGGCCACATGGCCAGCCTGCTCTAGACCAATTCCGCGTCCACATCAATTCCATACACCCAGCCATCAGATTTACCATGGAGGTCGAAAAAGATGGCAAACTACCCTTTTTGGATGTCTTAATTAAAAGGAGACATGATGGTTCAATGAGTCACTCTGTCTACAGGAAAGCTACCCATACAGATGCTTACTTGAAACCGGATTCCCACCACCATCCATCCCAGAAGAACTCCCTCATCAAGACTCTATACCATAGAGCCCAATGCATTTCCGACCAGGAACACATTACCAGTGAACTCAAGCACGTACACCAGGCTCTCAGGGCTAATGGTTACTCCGACTACACAATCCGCAAAGCCATCACTCCAGTCATGAAGAAGGATCCTCTTGTGGAGCCACTCAAAACCATCACCTTACCCTACATTGCAGGGTTCACTAAAAAGATCTCCAAAATCCTGAATAAACACAAGATCCAGGTCCGATTCAACACAGTACATAAAATCCGTGATTTAGTTCCATCTGTAAAAGATGCTGTTCCAGACATACAGTGCCCGGGCGTTTACAAACTAAAGTGCCTCTGTGGTAGTAGCTACATTGGAGAAACCAAACGACATATCTCGGACCGCATCCGCGAACATAAATCAGACTTGAAACACGGTAGGACGAACTCCTCTGCAGTGGCAGATCACTGTTATAATTCAGTGGGCTCACATGACATTGACTTCTCCAAGACGGAGGTTCTTTGCAAACCAACCGGCTACCATGAGAGATTCGTTCATTAGGCCATTCACATATACAAGCACAGAGAAAATTTCAACCGAGAAGATGGATTCTGGCTTAGTAACCATTGGAAAGATGTTTTCAACCATTTATGTTCTTAATTAATTGTATTTTACGATGACCTTCAGACCGCAGCTCTTTCACCAGCATTGACTCTTAATACCTCTCACACCACGGTTAATGGTATGGTTTACAACATGGAGTATAATAGCGCCTCGCAGTTGTCTCTCTCCCCCTCCTCTGTTACAACCATGGATGAACACGTCCATCTGAACGGGGCCCGTAGCTATCCGTGGTGCTAAAGTTGAGGGTAAGAATCCACCCATTTTTTCGCCATATAGCATTGTGATATATAACGACTTATTGTTGGTAGCTTAGCTGATTGGAGAATATAGAGTTTATTGATAACATTAAGGTAATTTATATTTTAGTTTTTTATTGGTTCACTATATAGTACTGTGAATAGCTCAGATGTGTAGGCCTTGACTTCAACATAGTCAGTTCTGTGACCAGTCACTAGCTAATCACTCAGTTGTTTCAATGCTAAATTCGCCTAGTTATTTCAATGCTAAATTCTCCTGTTTGATTTGTACTAAGTGCCTCGGTGAATGTGTATGCTCTGACTTTAACGTAGCTATTTCTGTGACCAGTTACAAGCTAATCACTCAGCTATTTCAATGCTAAATTCTATGCTAATTCCTTTGTCAAGGGGTGCCTCTGCGGATGTGTTTGCTTTAACATATCTATTTCAATGCTAAATTCTATGCTAATTCCTTTATCAAGGGGTGCCTCTGCGGATGTGTATGCTTTTACTTTTAACATAGCTATTTCTGTGACCAGTCACAAGCTAATCACTCAGCCATTTCAATGCTAAATTATATGCTAATTCCTTTGTCAAGGCGCTTTGTTTCCTCTCACACAGCTTAAAGGTCGTGATCTGAACGTGGCTCTTTCACTCCAGCGCTGTCCTACCAGACAGTCTCGTCCCATCACCTGATGAAGGCCGCTTGTGTTGTGGCCGAAACGTCGTGAGAATATTATTGTGTTATTTTATTTTATCAATTTATTGTTTTATTCTCATTCTACGTGACTTTACCGAAAGAACCAAAGAAGATGAAACATTGCAGTCACGAAAGCTTTAAATCGAAATTTAACCGCCTCTACGGGGAGGGATTCCACACATCCTTAAGATCATTCAACAGACTCCGGGATAAGAAGGCTCAACTAATCGAGTCTCTCACCTTTCTGAAGAGATGCCGCGACTCTAAGGTAATACCAACCGCATTTACACTAACCTCTGCTGTTGCAACTTCTCTCAATGCTAAACGAATTCTAGCTAGAACTAGCTTCGCTCTTATCTCGGAAAAAATCAGACTTACACGCACCGAACTCGATCAGTTTGACAAGACACTCTACAAATCACACTTAAAATTGACAGCAACAATGTCTACATCGGATTGGGAACATGTAGACAATATGACTACCTCTTCGGCTGCCACTATGTCGACCAAATGTAGGGACAATTTGATTTCCAAATTCAATCACCTCTCCAGCAAAAAATCGCATCCACACACCGAAAAGATAGACGTCAACAAAGTCGTAATTAATCGCAGTAACAGTTCCATTTCTGATGGTCTGAAATCCGTTTTACCTAAAGGTCTAAACTTTGCTGTCACACCGAGATACTTACCGGTTAACGATATCATTGCCCATGTCGACGTTGCACTCAAGGGCTTGAGTCACATCTCTGCAGACGTAGCAAGATCTGAAATCGCTGCAACCCTCAAAAACGCTAAGTTGCCACCCAGCAGCATCAGCAAAGACGAACGTTTTGAATTATCTCAATTAAAAAAGAGGGATGATATTGTCGTCCTCTCAGCCGACAAGGGCAATGCCACTGTCATCATGGACAAAACAGAATATAACAACAAAATTCAAGAACTACTCAACGATGGCAGCTATACAAAAATAAAAAGAGATCCCACCGTCAGCCTGGGCACCAAAACAAACAAAATCATCTCTGATTCAACAGCATTAATTGATGAGATCAAACAGTTCTCGTTGAAACACTCTGCTGCCAGACCACCAAGATTATATGGCCTTCCAAAGATACACAAAGAAGATACACCCCTTCCTCCCATCGTCTCTACTATCAACTCCCCCACCTAAAAACTGGCACGTTTTCTTGCTGATATACTGCAACCTTTCACTGTAAAAAACACCTCTGCGGTACTAAATTCTACTGACCTGGTATCGACAATCAAAGGCATTTCCCTGTCCCCAGACGACCTGCTTGTCAGTTTTGATGTGGAGTCCTTGTTCACCAAAGTCCCGGTACCTGACACCATCGCTATCATTGAAGACCTGGTTAATCAAGGACTGCATACTGATGTGCCCCCCCTGGTGAGACATTGCTAACCAACACATACTTCACCTGTAATGGAACTTTCTACAAACAAACTGAGGGCACCCCTATGGGCTCCCTCCTATCTCTGGTTGTAGCCAACGTATTCATTGAAAAATTTGAAACTGACGCCATCCAGACTGCCACTCTACGCCCGACCTTATGGAAGACGTACGTTGATGACACCTTTGTCATCTGGCCACATGGCCAGCCTGCTCTAGACCAATTCCGCGTCCACATCAATTCCATACACCCAGCCATCAGATTTACCATGGAGGTCGAAAAAGATGGCAAACTACCCTTTTTGGATGTCTTAATTAAAAGGAGACATGATGGTTCAATGAGTCACTCTGTCTACAGGAAAGCTACCCATACAGATGCTTACTTGAAACCGGATTCCCACCACCATCCATCCCAGAAGAACTCCCTCATCAAGACTCTATACCATAGAGGCCAATGCATTTCCGACCAGGAACACATTACCAGTGAACTCAAGCACGTACACCAGGCTCTCAGGGCTAATGGTTACTCCGACTACACAATCCGCAAAGCCATCACTCCAGTCATGAAGAAGGATCCTCTTGTGGAGCCACTCAAAACCATCACCTTACCCTACATTGCAGGGTTCACTAAAAAGATCTCCAAAATCCTGAATAAACACAAGATCCAGGTCCGATTCAACACAGTACATAAAATCCGTGATTTAGTTCCATCTGTAAAAGATGCTGTTCCAGACATACAGTGCCCGGGCGTTTACAAACTAAAGTGCCTCTGTGGTAGTAGCTACATTGGAGAAACCAAACGACATATCTCGGACCGCATCCGCGAACATAAATCAGACTTGAAACACGGTAGGACGAACTCCTCTGCAGTGGCAGATCACTGTTATAATTCAGTGGGCTCACATGACATTGACTTCTCCAAGACGGAGGTTCTTTGCAAACCAACCGGCTACCATGAGAGATTCGTTCATTAGGCCATTCACATATACAAGCACAGAGAAAATTTCAACCGAGAAGATGGATTCTGGCTTAGTAACCATTGGAAAGATGTTTTCAACCATTTCTGTTCTTAATTAATTGTATTTTACGATGACCTTCAGACCGCAGCTCTTTCACCAGCATTGACTCTTAATACCTCTCACACCACGGTTAATGGTATGGTTTACAACATGGAGTATAATAGCGCCTCGCAGTTGTCTCTCTCCCCCTCCTCTGTTCCAACCATGGATGAACACGTCCATCTGAACGGGGCCCGTAGCTATCCGTGGTGCTAAAGTTGAGGGTAAGAATCCACCCATTTTTTCGCCATATAGCATTGTGATATATAACGACTTATTGTTGGTAGCTTAGCTGATTGGAGAATATAGAGTTTATTGATAACATTAAGGTAATTTATATTTTAGTTTTTTATTGGTTCACTATATAGTACTGTGAATAGCTCAGATGTGTAGGCCTTGACTTCAACATAGTCATTTCTGTGACCAGTCACTAGCTAATCACTCAGTTGTTTCAATGCTAAATTCGCCTAGTTATTTCAATGCTAAATTCTCCTGTTTGATTTGTACTAAGTGCCTCGGTGAATGTGTATGCTCTGACTTTAACGTAGCTATTTCTGTGACCAGTTACAAGCTAATCACTCAGCTATTTCAATGCTAAATTCTATGCTAATTCCTTTGTCAAGGGGTGCCTCTGCGGATGTGTTTGCTTTAACATATCTATTTCAATGCTAAATTCTATGCTAATTCCTTTATCAAGGGGTGCCTCTGCGGATGTGTATGCTTTTACTTTTAACATAGCTATTTCTGTGACCAGTCACAAGCTAATCACTCAGCCATTTCAATGCTAAATTATATGCTAATTCCTTTGTCAAGGCGCTTTGTTTCCTCTCACACAGCTTAAAGGTCGTGATCTGAACGTGGCTCTTTCACTCCAGCGCTGTCCTACCAGACAGTCTCGTCCCGTCACCTGATGAAGGCCGCTTGTGTTGTGGCCGAAACGTCGTGAGAATATTATTGTGTTATTTTATTTTATCAATTTATTGTTTTATTCTCATTCTACGTGACTTTACCGAAAGAACCAAAGAAGATGAAACATTGCAGTCACGAAAGCTTTAAATCGAAATTTAACCGCCTCTACGGGGAGGGATTCCACACATCCTTAAGATCATTCAACAGACTCCGGGATAAAAAGGCTCAACTAATCGAGTCTCTCACCTTTCTGAAGAGATGCCGCGACTCTAAGGTAATACCAACCGCATTTACACTAACCTCTGCTGTTGCAACTTCTCTCAATGCAAAACGAATTCTAGCTAGAACTAGCTTCGCTCTTATCTCGGAAAAAATCAGACTTACACGCACCGAACTCGATCAGTTAGACAAGACACTCTACAAATCACACTTAAAATTGACAGCAACAATGTCTACATCCGATTGGGAACATGTAGACAATATGACTACCTCTTCGGCTGCCACTATGTCGACCAAATGTAGGGACAATTTGATTTCCAAATTCAATCACCTCTCCAGCAAAAAATCGCATCCACACACCGAAAAGGTAGACGTCAACAAAGTCGTAATTAATCGCTGTAACAGTTCCATTTCTGATGGTCTGAAATCCGTTTTACCTAAAGGTCTAAACTTTTCTGTCACACCGAGATACTTACCGGTTAACGATATCATTGCCCATGTCGACGTTGCACTCAAGGGCTTGAGTCACATCTCTGCAGACGTAGCAAGATCTGAAATCGCTGCAACCCTCAAAAACGCTAAGTTGCCACCCAGCAGCATCAGCAAAGACGAACGTTTTGAATTATCTCAATTAAAAAAGAGGGATGATATTGTCGTCCTCTCAGCCGACAAGGGCAATGCCACTGTCATCATGGACAAAACAGAATATAACAAAAAAATTCAAGAACTACTCAACGATGGCAGCTATACAAAAATAAAAAGAGATCCCACCGTCAGCCTGGTCACCAAAACAAACAAAATCATCTCTGATTCAACAGCATTAATTGATGAGATCAAACAGTTCTCGTTGAAACCCTCTGCTGCCAGACCACCAAGATTATATGGCCTTCCAAAGATACACAAAGAAGATACACCCCTTCGTCCCATCGTCTCTACTATCAACTCCCCCACCTAAAAACTGGCACGTTTTCTTGCTGATATACTGCGACCTTTCACTGTAAAAAACACCTCTGCGGTACTAAATTCTACTGACCTGGTATCGACAATCAAAGGCATTTCCCTGTCCCCAGACGACCTGCTTGTCAGTTTTGATGTGGAGTCCTTGTTCACCAAAGTCCCGGTACCTGACACCATCACTATCATTGAAGACCTGGTTAATCAAGGACTGCATACTGATGTGCCCCCCCTGGTGAGACATTGCTAACCAACACATACTTCACCTGGAATGGAACTTTCTACAAACAAACTGAGGGCACCCCTATGGGCTCCCCCCTATCTCTGGTTGTAACCAACGTATTCATTGAAAAATTTGAAACTGACGCCATCCAGACTGCCACTCTACGGCCGACCTTATGGAAGACGTACGTTGATGACACCTTTGTCATCTGGCCACAAGGCCAGCCGGCTCTAGACCAATCCCGCGACCACATCAATTCCATACACCCAGCCATCAGATTTACCATGGAGGTCGAAAAAAATGGCAAACTCCCCTTTTTGGATGTCTTAATTAAAAGGAGACATGATGGTTCAATGAGCCACTCTGTCTACAGGAAAGCTACCCATACAGATGCTTACTTGAAACCGGATTCCCACCACCATCCATCCCAGAAGAACTCCCTCATCAAGACTCTATACCATAGAGCCCAATGCATTTCCGACCAGGAACACATTACCATTGAATTCAAGCACGTACGCCAGGCTCTCAGGGCTAATGGTTACTCCGACTACACAATCCGCAAAGCCATCACTCCAGTCATGAAGAAGGATCCTCTTGTGGAGCCACTCAAAACCATCACCTTACCCTACATTGCAGGGGTCACTAAAAATATCTCCAAAATCCTGAATAAACACAAGATCCAGGTCCGATTCAACACAGTACATAAAATCCGTGATTTAGTACCATCTGTAAAAGATGCTGTTCCAGACATACAGTACCCGGGCGTTTACAAACTAAAGTGCCTCTGTGGTAGTAGCTACATTGGAGAAACCAAACCACATATCTCGGACTGCATCCGCGAACATAAATCAGACTTGAAACACGGTACGACGAACTCCTCTGCCGTGGCAGATCACTGTTATAATTCAGTGGGCTCACATGACATTGACTTCTCCAAGACGGAGGTTCTTTGCAAACCAACCGGCTACCATGAGAGATTCGTTCATGAGGCCATTCACATATACAAGCACAGAGACAATTTCAACCGAGAAGATGGATTCTGGCTTAGTAACCATTGGAAAGATGTTTTAAACCATTTCTGTTCTTAATTAATTGTATTTTACGATGACCTTCAGACCGCAGCTCTTTCACCAGCATTGACTCTTAATACCTCTCACACCACGGTTAATGGTATGGTTTACAACATGGAGTATAATAGCGCCTCGCAGTTGTCTCTCTCCCCCTCCTCTGTTCCAACCATGGATGAACTCGTCCATCTGAACGGGGCCCGTAGCTATCCGTGGTGCTAACGTTGAGGGTAAGAATCCACCCATTTTTTCGCCATATAGCATTGTGATATATAACGACTTATTGTTGGTAGCTTAGCTGATTGGAGAATATAGAGTTTATTGATAACATTAAGGTAATTTATATTTTAGTTTTTTATTGGTTCACTATATAGTACTGTGAATAGCTCAGATGTGTAGGCCTTGACTTCAACATAGTCATTTCTGTGACCAGTCACTAGCTAATCACTCAGTTGTTTCAATGCTAAATTCGCCTAGTTATTTCAATGCTAAATTCTCCTGTTTGATTTGTACTAAGTGCCTCGGTGAATGTGTATGCTCTGACTTTAACGTAGCTATTTCTGTGACCAGTTACAAGCTAATCACTCAGCTATTTCAATGCTAAATTCTATGCTAATTCCTTTGTCAAGGGGTGCCTCTGCGGATGTGTTTGCTTTAACATATCTATTTCAATGCTAAATTCTATGCTAATTCCTTTATCAAGGGGTGCCTCTGCGGATGTGTATGCTTTTACTTTTAACATAGCTATTTCTGTGACCAGTCACAAGCTAATCACTCAGCCATTTCAATGCTAAATTATATGCTAATTCCTTTGTCAAGGCGCTTTGTTTCCTCTCACACAGCTTAAAGGTCGTGATCTGAACGTGGCTCTTTCACTCCAGCGCTGTCCTACCAGACAGTCTCGTCCCGTCACCTGATGAAGGCCGCTTGTGTTGTGGCCGAAACGTCGTGAGAATATTATTGTGTTATTTTATTTTATCAATTTATTATTTTATTCTCATTCTACGTGACTTTACCGAAAGAACCAAAGAAGATGAAACATTGCAGTCACGAAAGCTTTAAATCGAAATTTAACCGCCTCTACGGGGAGGGATTCCACACATCCTTAAGATCATTCAACAGACTCCGGGATAAGAAGGCTCAACTAATCGAGTCTCTCACCTTTCTGAAGAGATGCCGCGACTCTAAGGTAATACCAACCGCATTTACACTAACCTCTGCTGTTGCAACTTCTCTCAATGCAAAACGAATTCTAGCTAGAACTAGCTTCGCTCTTATCTCGGAAAAAATCAGACTTACACGCACCGAACTCGATCAGTTAGACAAGACACTCTACAAATCACACTTAAAATTGACAGCAACAATGTCTACATCGGATTGGGAACATGTAGACAATATGACTACCTCTTCGGCTGCCACTATGTCGACCAAATGTAGGGACAATTTGATTTCCAAATTCAATCACCTCTCCAGCAAAAAATCGCATCCACACACCGAAAAGATAGACGTCAACAAAGTCGTAATTAATCGCAGTAACAGTTCCATTTCTGATGGTCTGAAATCCGTTTTACCTAAAGGTCTAAACTTTGCTGTCACACCGAGATACTTACCGGTTAATGATATCATTGCCCATGTCGACGTTGCACTCAAGGGCTTGAGTCACATCTCTGCAGACGTAGCAAGATCTGAAATCGCTGCAACCCTCAAAAACGCTAAGTTGCCACCCAGCAGCATCAGCAAAGACGAACGTTTTGAATTATCTCAATTAAAAAAGAGGGATGATATTGTCGTCCTCTCAGCCGACAAGGGCAATGCCACTGTCATCATGGACAAAACAGAATATAACAACAAAATTCAAGAACTACTCAACGATGGCAGCTATACAAAAATAAAAAGAGATCCCACCATCAGCCTGGGCACCAAAACAAACAAAATCATCTCTGATTCAACAGCATTAATTGATGAGATCAAACAGTTCTCGTTGAAACCCTCTGCTGCCAGACCACCAATATTATATGGCCTTCCAAAGATACACAAAGAAGATACACCCCTTCGTCCCATCGTCTCTACTATCAACTCCCCCACCTAAAAACTGGCACGTTTTCTTGCTGATATACTGCGACCTTTCACTGAAAAAACACCTCTGCGGTACTAAATTCTACTGACCTGGTATCGACAATCAAAGGCATTTCCCTGTCCCCAGACGACCTGCTTGTCAGTTTTGATGTGGAGTCCTTGTTCACCAAAGTCCCGGTACCTGACACCATCGCTATCATTGAAGACCTGGTTAATCAAGGACTGCATACTGATGTGCCCCCCCTGGTGAGACATTGCTAACCAACACATACTTCACCTGTAATGGAACTTTCTACAAACAAACTGAGGGCACCCCTATGGGCTCCCCCCTATCTATGGTTGTAGCCAACGTATTCATTGAAAAATTTGAAACTGACGCCATCCAGACTGCCACTCTACGCCCGACCTTATGGAAGACGTACGTTGATGACACCTTTGTCATCTGGCCACATGGCCAGCCTGCTCTAGACCAATTCCGCGTCCACATCAATTCCATACACCCAGCCATCAGATTTACCATGGAGGTTGAAAAAGATGGCAAACTACCCTTTTTGGATGTCTTAATTAAAAGGAGACATGATGGTTCAATGAGTCACTCTGTCTACCGGAAAGCTACCCATACAGATGCTTACTTGAAACCGGATTCCCACCACCATCCATCCCAGAAGAACTCCCTCATCAAGACTCTATACCATAGAGCCCAATGCATTTCCGACCAGGAACACATTACCAGTGAACTCAAGCACGTACACCAGGCTCTCAGGGCTAATGGTTACTCCGACTACACAATCCGCAAAGCCATCACTCCAGTCATGAAGAAGGATCCTCTTGTGGAGCCACTCAAAACCATCACCTTACCCTACATTGCAGGGGTCACTAAAAAGATCTCCAAAATCCTGAATAAACACAAGGTCCAGGTCCGATTCAACACAGTACATAAAATCCGTGATTTAGTTCCATCTGTAAAAGATGCTGTTCCAGACATACAGTACCCGGGCGTTTACAAACTAAAGTGCCTCTGTGGTAGTAGCTACATTGGAGAAACCAAACGACATATCTCGGACCGCATCCGCGAACATAAATCAGACTTGAAACACGGTAGGACGAACTCCTCTGCCGTGGCAGATCACTGTTATAATTCAGTGGGCTCACATGACATTGACTTCTCCAAGACGGAGGTTCTTTGCAAACCAACCGGCTACCATGAGAGATTCGTTCATGAGGCCATTCTCATATACAAGCACAGAGACAATTTCAACCGAGAAGATGGATTCTGGCTTAGTAACCATTGGAAAGATGTTTTAAACCATTTCTGTTCTTAATTAATTGTATTTTACGATGACCTTCAGACCGCAGCTCTTTCACCAGCATTGACTCTTAATACCTCTCACACCACGGTTAATGGTATGGTTTACAACATGGAGTATAATAGCGCCTCGCAGTTGTCTCTCTCCCCCTCCTCTGTTCCAACCATGGATGAACTCGTCCATCTGAACGGGGCCTGTAGCTATCCGTGGTGCTAAAGTTGAGGGTAAGAATCCACCCATTTTTTCGCCATATAGCATTGTGATATATAACGACTTATTGTTGGTAGCTTAGCTGATTGGAGAATATAGAGTTTATTGATAACATTAAGGTAATTTATATTTTAGTTTTTTATTGGTTCACTATATAGTACTGTGAATAGCTCAGATGTGTAGGCCTTGACTTCAACATAGTAATTTCTGTGACCAGTCACTAGCTAATCACTCAGTTGTTTCAATGCTAAATTCGCCTAGTTATTTCAATGCTAAATTCTCCTGTTTGATTTGTACTAAGTGCCTCGGTGAATGTGTATGCTCTGACTTTAACGTAGCTATTTCTGTGACCAGTTACAAGCTAATCACTCAGCTATTTCAATGCTAAATTCTATGCTAATTCCTTTGTCAAGGGGTGCCTCTGCGGATGTGTTTGCTTTAACATATCTATTTCAATGCTAAATTCTATGCTAATTCCTTTATCAAGGGGTGCCTCTGCGGATGTGTATGCTTTTACTTTTAACATAGCTATTTCTGTGACCAGTCACAAGCTAATCACTCAGCCATTTCAATGCTAAATTATATGCTAATTCCTTTGTCAAGGCGCTTTGTTTCCTCTCACACAGCTTAAAGGTCGTGATCTGAACGTGGCTCTTTCACTCCAGCGCTGTCCTACCAGACAGTCTCGTCCCGTCACCTGATGAAGGCCGCTTGTGTTGTGGCCGAAACGTCGTGAGAATATTATTGTGTTATTTTATTTTATCAATTTATTATTTTATTCTCATTCTACGTGACTTTACCGAAAGAACCAAAGAAGATGAAACATTGCAGTCACGAAAGCTTTAAATCGAAATTTAACCGCCTCTACGGGGAGGGATTCCACACATCCTTAAGATCATTCAACAGACTCCGGGATAAGAAGGCTCAACTAATCGAGTCTCTCACCTTTCTGAAGAGATGCCGCGACTCTAAGGTAATACCAACCGCATTTACACTAACCTCTGCTGTTGCAACTTCTCTCAATGCAAAACGAATTCTAGCTAGAACTAGCTTCGCTCTTATCTCGGAAAAAATCAGACTTACACGCACCGAACTCGATCAGTTAGACAAGACACTCTACAAATCACACTTAAAATTGACAGCAACAATGTCTACATCGGATTGGGAACATGTAGACAATATGACTACCTCTTCGGCTGCCACTATGTCGACCAAATGTAGGGACAATTTGATTTCCAAATTCAATCACCTCTCCAGCAAAAAATCGCATCCACACACCGAAAAGATAGACGTCAACAAAGTCGTAATTAATCGCAGTAACAGTTCCATTTCTGATGGTCTGAAATCCGTTTTACCTAAAGGTCTAAACTTTGCTGTCACACCGAGATACTTACCGGTTAACGATATCATTGCCCATGTCGACGTTGCACTCAAGGGCTTGAGTCACATCTCTGCAGACGTAGCAAGATCTGAAATCGCTGCAACCCTCAAAAACGCTAAGTTGCCACCCAGCAGCATCAGCAAAGACGAACGTTTTGAATTATCTCAATTAAAAAAGAGGGATGATATTGTCGTCCTCTCAGCCGACAAGGGCAATGCCACTGTCATCATGGACAAAACAGAATATAACAACAAAATTCAAGAACTACTCAACGATGGCAGCTATACAAAAATAAAAAGAGATCCCACCGTCAGCCTGGGCACCAAAACAAACAAAATCATCTCTGATTCAACAGCATTAATTGATGAGATCAAACAGTTCTCGTTGAAACACTCTGCTGCCAGACCACCAAGATTATATGGCCTTCCAAAGATACACAAAGAAGATACACCCCTTCGTCCCATCGTCTCTACTATCAACTCCCCCACCTAAAAACTGGCACGTTTTCTTGCTGATATACTGCGACCTTTCACTGAAAAAACACCTCTGCGGTACTAAATTCTACTGACCTGGTATCGACAATCAAAGGCATTTCCCTGTCCCCAGACGACCTGCTTGTCAGTTTTGATGTGGAGTCCTTGTTCACCAAAGTCCCGGTACCTGACACCATCGCTATCATTGAAGACCTGGTTAATCAAGGACTGCATACTGATGTGCCCCCCCTGGTGAGACATTGCTAACCAACACATACTTCACCTGTAATGGAACTTTCTACAAACAAACTGAGGGCACCCCTATGGGCTCCCCCCTATCTCTGGTTGTAGCCAACGTATTCATTGAAAAATTTGAAACTGACGCCATCCAGACTGCCACTCTACGCCCGACCTTATGGAAGACGTACGTTGATGACACCTTTGTCATCTGGCCACATGGCCAGCCTGCTCTAGACCAATTCCGCGTCCACATCAATTCCATACACCCAGCCATCAGATTTACCATGGAGGTCGAAAAAGATGGCAAACTACCCTTTTTGGATGTCTTAATTAAAAGGAGACATGATGGTTCAATGAGTCACTCTGTCTACAGGAAAGCTACCCATACAGATGCTTACTTGAAACCGGATTCCCACCACCATCCATCCCAGAAGAACTCCCTCATCAAGACTCTATACCATAGAGCCCAATGCATTTCCGACCAGGAACACATTACCAGTGAACTCAAGCACGTACACCAGGCTCTCAGGGCTAATGGTTACTCCGACTACACAATCCGCAAAGCCATCACTCCAGTCATGAAGAATGATCCTCTTGTGGAGCCACTCAAAACCATCACCTTACCCTACATTGCAGGGGTCACTAAAAAGATCTCCAAAATCCTGAATAAACACAAGATCCAGGTCCGATTCAACACAGTACATAAAATCCGTGATTTAGTTCCATCTGTAAAAGATGCTGTTCCAGACATACAGTACCCGGGCGTTTACAAACTAAAGTGCCTCTGTGGTAGTAGCTACATTGGAGAAACCAAACGACATATCTCGGACCGCATCCGCGAACATAAATCAGACTTGAAACACGGTAGGACGAACTCCTCTGCCGTGGCAGATCACTGTTATAATTCAGTGGGCTCACATGACATTGACTTCTCCAAGACGGAGGTTCTTTGCAAACCAACCGGCTACCATGAGAGATTCGTTCATGAGGCCATTCTCATATACAAGCACAGAGACAATTTCAACCGAGAAGATGGATTCTGGCTTAGTAACCATTGGAAAGATGTTTTAAACCATTTCTGTTCTTAATTAATTGTATTTTACGATGACCTTCAGACCGCAGCTCTTTCACCAGCATTGACTCTTAATACCTCTCACACCACGGTTAATGGTATGGTTTACAACATGGAGTATAATAGCGCCTCGCAGTTGTCTCTCTCCCCCTCCTCTGTTCCAACCATGGATGAACTCGTCCATCTGAACGGGGCCCGTAGCTATCCGTGGTGCTAAAGTTGAGGGTAAGAATCCACCCATTTTTTCGCCATATAGCATTGTGATATATAACGACTTATTGTTGGTAGCTTAGCTGATTGGAGAATATAGAGTTTATTGATAACATTAAGGTAATTTATATTTTAGTTTTTTATTGGTTCACTATATAGTACTGTGAATAGCTCAGATGTGTAGGCCTTGACTTCAACATAGTCATTTCTGTGACCAGTCACTAGCTAATCACTCAGTTGTTTCAATGCTAAATTCGCCTAGTTATTTCAATGCTAAATTCTCCTGTTTGATTTGTACTAAGTGCCTCGGTGAATGTGTATGCTCTGACTTTAACGTAGCTATTTCTGTGACCAGTTACAAGCTAATCACTCAGCTATTTCAATGCTAAATTCTATGCTAATTCCTTTGTCAAGGGGTGCCTCTGCGGATGTGTTTGCTTTAACATATCTATTTCAATGCTAAATTCTATGCTAATTCCTTTATCAAGGGGTGCCTCTGCGGATGTGTATGCTTTTACTTTTAACATAGCTATTTCTGTGACCAGTCACAAGCTAATCACTCAGCCATTTCAATGCTAAATTATATGCTAATTCCTTTGTCAAGGCGCTTTGTTTCCTCTCACACAGCTTAAAGGTCGTGATCTGAACGTGGCTCTTTCACTCCAGCGCTGTCCTACCAGACAGTCTCGTCCCGTCACCTGATGAAGGCCGCTTGTGTTGTGGCCGAAACGTCGTGAGAATATTATTGTGTTATTTTATTTTATCAATTTATTATTTTATTCTCATTCTACGTGACTTTACCGAAAGAACCAAAGAAGATGAAACATTGCAGTCACGAAAGCTTTAAATCGAAATTTAACCGCCTCTACGGGGAGGGATTCCACACATCCTTAAGATCATTCAACAGACTCCGGGATAAGAAGGCTCAACTAATCGAGTCTCTCACCTTTCTGAAGAGATGCCGCGACTCTAAGGTAATACCAACCACATTTACACTAACCTCTGCTGTTGCAACTTCTCTCAATGCAAAACGAATTCTAGCTAGAACTAGCTTCGCTCTTATCTCGGAAAAAATCAGACTTACACGCACCGAACTCGATCAGTTAGACAAGACACTCTACAAATCACACTTAAAATTGACAGCAACAATGTCTACATCGGATTGGGAATATGTAGACAATATGACTACCTCTTCGGCTGCCACTATGTCGACCAAATGTAGGGACAATTTGATTTCCAAATTCAATCACCTCTCCAGCAAAAAATCGCATCCACACACCGAAAAGATAGACGTCAACAAAGTCGTAATTAATCGCAGTAACAGTTCCATTTCTGATGGTCTGAAATCCGTTTTACCTAAAGGTCTAAACTTTGCTGTCACACCGAGATACTTACCGGTTAATGATATCATTGCCCATGTCGACGTTGCACTCAAGGGCTTGAGTCACATCTCTGCAGACGTAGCAAGATCTGAAATCGATGCAACCCTCAAAAACGCTAAGTTGCCACCCAGCAGCATCAGCAAAGACGAACGTTTTGAATTATCTCAATTAAAAAAGAGGGATGATATTGTCGTCCTCTCAGCCGACAAGTTCAATGCCACTGTCATCATGGACAATCCAGAATATAACAAAAAAATTCAAGAACTACTCAACGATGGCAGCTATACAAAAATAAAAAGAGATCCCACCGTCAGCCTGGTCACCAAAACAAACAAAATCATCTCTGATTCAACAGCATTAATTGATGAGATCAAACAGTTCTCGTTGAAACCCTCTGCTGCCAGACCACCAAGATTATCTGGCCTTCCAAAGATACACAAAGAAGATACACCCCTTCGTCCCATCGTCTCTACTATCAACTCCCCCACCTAAAAACTGGCACGTTTTCTTGCTGATATACTGCGACCTTTCACTGTAAAAAAACACCTC
Source organism: Petromyzon marinus (assembly GCF_048934315.1). Taxonomy (NCBI): domain Eukaryota; kingdom Metazoa; phylum Chordata; class Hyperoartia; order Petromyzontiformes; family Petromyzontidae; genus Petromyzon; species Petromyzon marinus. Next base: position 27,173,533 of record NC_133669.1, read on the forward strand.
TGCGGTACTAAATTCTACTGACCTGGTATCGACAATCAAAGGCATTTCCCTGTCCCCAGACGACCTGCTTGTCAGTTTTGATGTGGAGTCCTTGTTCACCAAAGTCTCGGTACCTGACACCATCGCTATCATTGAAGACCTGGTTAATCAAGGACTGCATACTGATGTGCCCCCCCTGGTGAGACATTGCTAACCAACACATACTTCACCTGGAATGGAACTTTCTACAAACAAACTGAGGGCACCCCTATGGGCTCCCCTCTATCTCTGGTTGTAACCAACGTATTCATTGAAAAATTTGAAACTGACGCCATCCAGATTGCCACTCTACGCCCGACCTTATGGAAGACGTACGTTGATGACACCTTTGTCATCTGGCCACATGGCCAGCCGGCTCTAGACCAATTCCGCGACCACATCAATTCCATACACCCAGCCATCAGATTTACCATGGAGGTCGAAAAAAATGGCAAACTCCCCTTTTTGGATGTCTTAATTAAAAGGAGACATGATGGTTCAATGAGCCACTCTGTCTACAGGAAAGCTACCCATACAGATGCTTACTTGAAACCGGATTCCCACCACCATCCATCCCAGAAGAACTCCCTCATCAAGACTCTATACCATAGAGCCCAATGCATTTCCGACCAGGAACGCATTACCATTGAATTCAAGCACGTACACCAGGCTCTCAGGGCTAATGGTTACTCCGACTACACAATCCGCAAAGCCATCACTCCAGTCATGAAGAAGGATCCTCTTGTGGAGCCACTCAAAACCATCACCTTACCCTAGATTGCAGGGGTCACTAAAAAGATCTCCAAAATCCTGAATAAACACAAGATCCAGGTCCGATTCAACACAGTACATAAAATCCGTCTTTTAGTTCCATCTGTAAAAGATGCTGTTCCAGACATACAGTACCCGGGCGTTTACAAACTAAAGTGCCTCTGTGGTAGTAGCTACATTGGAGAAACCAAACCACATATCTCGGACCGCATCCGTGAACATAAATCAGACTTGAAACACGGTAGGACGAACTCCTCTGCCGTGGCAGATCACTGTTATAATTCAGTGGGCTCACATGACATTGACTTCTCCAAGACGGAGGTTCTTTGCAAACCAACCGGCTACCATGAGAGATTCGTTCATGAGGCCATTCACATATACAAGCACAGAGACAATTTCAACCGAGAAGATGGATTCTGGCTTAGTAACCATTGGAAAGATGTTATAAACCATTTCTGTTCTTAATTAATTGTATTTTACGATGACCTTCAGACCACAGCTCTTTCACCAGCATTGACTCTTAATACCTCTCACACCACGGTTAATGGTATGGTTTACAACATGGAGTATAATAGCGCCTCGCAGTTGTCTCTCTCCCCCTCCTCTGTTCCAACCATGGATGAACTCGTCCATCTGAACGGGGCCCGTAGCTATCCGTGGTGCTAAAGTTGAGGGTAAGAATCCACCCATTTTTTCGGCATATAGCATTGTGATATATAATGACTTATTGTTGGTAGCTTAGCTGATTGGAGAATATAGAGTTTATTGATAACATTAAGGTAATTTATATTTTAGTTTTTTATTGGTTCACTATATAGTACTGTGAATAGCTCAGATGTGTAGGCCTTGACTTCAACATAGTCATTTCTGTGACCAGTCACTAGCTAATCACTCAGTTGTTTCAATGCTAAATTCGCCTAGTTATTTCAATGCTAAATTCTCCTGTTTGATTTGTACTAAGTGCCTCGGTGAATGTGTATGCTCTGACTTTAACGTAGCTATTTCTGTGACCAGTTACAAGCTAATCACTCAGCTATTTCAATGCTAAATTCTATGCTAATTCCTTTGTCAAGGGGTGCCTCTGCGGATGTGTTTGCTTTAATATATCTATTTCAATGCTAAATTCTATGCTAATTCCTTTATCAAGGGGTGCCTCTGCGGATGTGTATGCTTTTACTTTTAACATAGCTATTTCTGTGATCAGTCACAAGCTAATCACTCAGCCATTTCAATGCTAAATTATATGCTAATTCCTTTGTCAAGGCGCTTTGTTTCCTCTCACACAGCTTAAAGGTCGTGATCTGAACGTGGCTCTTTCACTCCAGCGCTGTCCTACCAGACAGTCTCGTCCCGTCACCTGATGAAGGCCGCTTGTGTTGTGGCCGAAACGTCGTGAGAATATTATTGTGTTATTTTATTTTATCAATTTATTATTTTATTCTCATTCTACGTGACTTTACCGAAAGAACCAAAGAAGATGAAACATTGCAGTCACGAAAGCTTTAAATCGAAATTTAACCGCCTCTACGGGGAGGGATTCCACACATCCTTAAGATCATTCAACAGACTCCGGGATAAGAAGGCTCAACTAATCGAGTCTCTCACCTTTCTGAAGAGATGCCGCGACTCTAAGGTAATACCAACCGCATTTACACTAACCTCTGCTGTTGCAACTTCTCTCGATGCAAAACGAATCCTAGCTAGAACTAGCTTCGCTCTTATCTCGGAAAAAAAAATCAGACTTACACGCACCGAACTCGATCAGTTAGACAAGACACTCTACAAATCACACTTAAAATTGACAGCAACAATGTCTACATCGGATTGGGAACATGTAGACAATATGACTACCTCTTCGGCTGCCACTATGTCGACCAAATGTAGGGACAATTTGATTTCCAAATTCAATCACCTCTCCAGCAAAAAATCGCATCCACACACCGAAAAGATAGACGTCAACAAAGTCGTAATTAATCGCAGTAACAGTTCCATTTCTGATGGTCTGAAATCCGTTTTACCTAAAGGTCTAAACTTTGCTGTCACACCGAGATACTTACCGGTTAATGATATCATTGCCCATGTCGACGTTGCACTCAAGGGCTTGAGTCACATCTCTGCAGACGTAGCAAGATCTGAAATCGCTGCAACCCTCAAAAACGCTAAGTTGCCACCCAGCAGCATCAGCAAAGACGAACGTTTTGAATTATCTCAATTAAAAAAGAGGGATGATATTGTCGTCCTCTCAGCCGACAAGGGCAATGCCACTGTCATCATGGACAAAACAGAATATAAAAACAAAATTCAAGAACTACTCAACGATGGCAGCTATACAAAAATAAAAAGAGATCCCACCGTCAGCCTGGTCACCAAAACAAACAAAATCATCTCTGATTCAACAGCATTAATTGATGAGATCAAACAGTTCTCGTTGAAACCCTCTGCTGCCAGACCACCAAGATTATATGGCCTTCCAAAGATACACAAAGAAGATACACCCCTTCGTCCCATCGTCTCTACTATCAACTCCCCCACCTAAAAACTGGCACGTTTTCTTGCTGATATACTGCGACCTTTCACTGTAAAAAACACCTCTGCGGTACTAAATTCTACTGACCTGGTATCGACAATCAAAGGCATTTCCCTGTCCCCAGACGACCTGCTTGTCAGTTTTGATGTGGAGTCCTTGTTCACCAAAGTCCCGGTACCTGACACCATCGCTATCATTGAAGACCTGGTTAATCAAGGACTGCATACTGATGTGCCCCCCCTGGTGAGACATTGCTAACCAACACATACTTCACCTGTAATGGAACTTTCTACAAACAAACTGAGGGCACCCCTATGGGCTCCCCCCTATCTCTGGTTGTAGCCAACGTATTCATTGAAAAATTTGAAACTGACGCCATCCAGACTGCCACTCTACGCCCGACCTTATGGAAGACGTACGTTGATGACACCTTTGTCATCTGGCCACATGGCCAGCCTGCTCTAGACCAATTCCGCGACCACATCAATTCCATACACCCAGCCATCAGATTTACCATGGAGGTCGAAAAAGATGGCAAACTACCCTTTTTGGATGTCTTAATTAAAAGGAGACATGATGGTTCAATGAGTCACTCTGTCTACAGGAAAGCTACCCATACAGATGCTTACTTGAAACCGGATTCCCACCACCATCCATCCCAGAAGAACTCCCTCATCAAGACTCTATACCATAGAGCCCAATGCATTTCCGACCAGGAACACATTACCAGTGAACTCAAGCACGTACACCAGGCTCTCAGGGCTAATGGTTACTCCGACTACACAATCCGCAAAGCCACCACTCCAGTCATGAAGAAGGATTCTCTTGTGGAGCCACTCAAAACCATCACCTTACCCTACATTGCAGGGGTCACTAAAAAGATCTCCAAAATCCTGAATAAACACAAGATCCAGGTCCGATTCAACACAGTACATAAAATCCGTGATTTAGTTCCATCTGTAAAAGATGCTGTTCCAGACATACAGTACCCGGGCGTTTACAAACTAAAGTGCCTCTGTGGTAGTAGCTACATTGGAGAAACCAAACCACATATCTTGGACCGCATCCGCGAACATAAATCAGACTTGAAACACGGTAGGACGAACTCCTCTGCCGTGGCAGATCACTGTTATAATTCAGTGGGCTCACATGACATTGACTTCTCCAAGACGGAGGTTCTTTGCAAACCAACAGGCTACCATGAGAGATTCGTTCATGAGGCCATTCACATATACAAGCACAGAGACAATTTCAACCGAGAAGATGGATTCTGGCTTAGTAACCATTGGAAAGATGTTTTAAACAATTTCTGTTCTTAATTAATTGTATTTTACGATGACCTTCAGACCACAGCTCTTTCACCAGCATTGACTCTTAATACCTCTCACACCACGGTTAATGGTATGGTTTACAACATGGAGTATAATAGCGCCTCGCAGTTGTCTCTCTCCCCCTCCTCTGTTCCAACCATGGATGAACTCGTCCATCTGAACGGGGCCCGTAGCTATCCGTGGTGCTAAAGTTGAGGGTAAGAATCCACCCATTTTTTCGCCATATAGCATTGTGATATATAACGACTTATTGTTGGTAGCTTAGCTGATTGGAGAATATAGAGTTTATTGATAACATTAAGGTAATTTATATTTTAGTGTTTTATTGGTTCACTATATAGTACTGTGAATAGCTCAGATGTGTAGGCCTTGACTTCAACATAGTAATTTCTGTGACCAGTCTCTAGCTAATCACTCAGTTGTTTCAATGCTAAATTCGCCTAGTTATTTCAATGCTAAATTCTCCTGTTTGATTTGTACTAAGTGCCTCGGTGAATGTGTATGCTCTGACTTTAACGTAGCTATTTCTGTGACCAGTTACAAGCTAATCACTCAGCTATTTCAATGCTAAATTCTATGCTAATTCCTTTGTCAAGGGGTGCCTCTGCGGATGTGTTTGCTTTAACATATCTATTTCAATGCTAAATTCTATGCTAATTCCTTTATCAAGGGGTGCCTCTGCGGATGTGTATGCTTTAACTTTTAACATAGCTATTTCTGTGACCAGTCACAAGCTAATCACTCAGCCATTTCAATGCTAAATTATATGCTAATTCCTTTGTCAAGGCGCTTTGTTTCCTCTCGCACAGCTTAAAGGTAGTGATCTGAACGTGGCTCTTTCACTCCAGCGCTGTCCTACCAGACAGTCTCGTCCCATCACCTGATGAAGGCCGCTTGTGTTGTGGCCGAAACGTCGTGAGAATATTATCGTGTTATTTTATTTTATCAATTTATTATTTTATTCTCATTCTACGTGACTTTACCGAAAGAACCAAAGAAGATGAATCATTGCAGTCACGAAAGCTTTAAATCGAAATTTAACCGCCTCTACGGCGAGGGATTCCACACATCCTTAAGATCATTCAACAGACTCCGGGATAAGAAGGCTCAACTAATCGAGTCTCTCACCTTTCTGAAGAGATGCCGCGACTCTAAGGTAATACCAACCGCATTTACACTAACCTCTGCTGTTGCAACTTCTCTCAATGCAAAACGAATTCTAGCTAGAACTAGCTTCGCTCTTATCTCGGAAAAAATCAGACTTACACGCACCGAACTCGATCAGTTAGACAAGACACTCTACAAATCACACTTAAAATTGACAGCAACAATGTCTGCATCGGATTGGGAACATGTAGACAATATGACTACCTCTTCGGCTGCCACTATGTCGACCAAATGTAGGGACAATTTGATTTCCAAATTCAATCACCTCTCCAGCAAAAAATCGCATCCACACACCGAAAAGATAGACGTCAACAAAGTCGTAATTAATCGCAGTAACAGTTCCATTTCTGATGGTCTGAAATCCGTTTTAGCTAAAGGTCTAAACTTTGCTGTCACACGAGACACTTACCGGTTAATGATATCATTGCCCATGTCGACGTTGCACTCAAGGGCTTGAGTCACATCTCTGCAGACGTAGCAAGATCTGAAATCGCTGCAACCCTCAAAAACGGTAAGTTGCCACCCAGCAACATCAGCAAAGACGAACGTTTTGAATTATCTCAATTAAAAAGAGGGATGATATTGTCGTCCTCTCAACCGACAAGGGCAATGCCACTGTCATCATGGACAAAACAGAATATAACAACAAAATTCAAGAACTACTCAACGATGGCAGCTATACAAAAATAAAAAGAGATCCCACCAACAGCCTGGTCACCAAACGAACAAAATCATCTCTGATTCAACAGCATTAATTGATGAGATCAAACAGTTCTCGTTGAAAACCTCTGCTGCCAGACCACCAAGATTATATGGCCTTCCAAAGATACACAAAGAAGATACACCCCTTCGTCCCATCGTCTCTACTATCAACTCCCCCACCAACAAACTGGCACGTTTTCTTGCTGATATACTGCGACCTTTCACTGGAAAAACCACCTCTGCGGTACTAAATTCTACTCACCTGGTATCGACAATCAAAGGCATTTCCCTGTCCCCAGACGACCTGCTTGTTAGTTTTGATGTGGTGTCCTTGTTCACCAAAGTCCCGGTACCTGACACCATCGCTATCATTGAAGACCTGGTTCATCAAGGACTGCATACTGATATACCCCCCCTGGTGAGACATTGCTAACCAACACATACTTCACCTGTAATGGAACTTTCTACAAACAAACTGAGGGCACCCCTATGGGCTCCCCCCTATCTCTGGTTGTAGCCAACGTATTCATTGAAAAATTTGAAACTGACGCCATCCAGACTGCCACTCTACGCCCGACCTTATGGAAGACGTACGTTGATGACACCTTTGTCATCTGGCCACATGGCCAGCCTGCTCGAGACCAATTCCGCGACCACATCAATTCCATACACCCAGCCATCAGATTTACCATGGAGGTCGAAAAAGATGGCAAACTACCCTTTTTGGATGTCTTAATTAAAAGGAGACATGATGGTTCAATGAGTCACTCTGTCTACAGGAAAGCTACCCATACAGATGCTTACTTGAAACCGGATTCCCACCACCATCCATCCCAGAAGAACTCCCTCATCAAGACTCTATACCATAGAGCCCAATGCATTTCCGACCAGGAACACATTACCAGTAAACTCAAGCACGTACACCAGGCTCTCAGGGCTAATGGTTACTCCGACTACACAATCCGCAAAGCCATCACTCCAGTCATGAAGAAGGATCCTCTTGTGGAGCCACTCAAAACCATCACCTTACCCTACATTGCAGGGGTCACTAAAAAGATCTCCAAAATCCTGAATAAACACAAGATCCAGGTCCGATTCAACACAGTACATAAAATCCGTGATTTAGTTCCATCTGTAAAAGATGCTGTTCCAGACATACAGTACCCAGGCGTTTACAAACTAAAGTGCCTCTGTGGTAGTAGCTACATTGGAGAAACCAAACGACAGATCTCGGACCGCATCCACGAACATAAATCAGACTTGAAACACGGTAGGACGAACTCCTCTGCCGTGGCAGATCACTGTTATAATTCAGTGGGCTCACATGACATTGACTTCTCCAAGACGGAGGTTCTTTGCAAACCAACCGGCTACCATGAGAGATTCGTTCATGAGGCCATTCACATATACAAGCACAGAGACAATTTCAACCGAGAAGATGGATTCTGGCTTAGTAACCATTGGCAAGATGTTTTAAACCATTTCTGTTCTTAATTAATTGTATTTTACGATGACCTTCAGACCGCAGCTCTTTCACCAGCATTGACTCTTAATACCTCTCACACCACGGTTAATGGTATGGTTTACAACATGGAGTATAATAGCGCCACGCAGTTGTCTCTCTCCCCCTCCTCTGTTCCAACCATGGATGAACTCGTCCATCTGAACGGGGCCCGTAGCTATCCGTGGTGCTAAAGTTGAGGGTAAGAATCCACCCATTTTTTCACCATATAGCATTGTGATATATAACGACTTATTGTTGGTAGCTTAGCTTATTGGAGAATATAGAGTTTATTGAAAACATTAAGGTAATTTATATTTTAGTTTTTTATTGGTTCACTATATAGTACTGTGAATAGCTCAGATGTGTAGGCCTTGACTTCAACATAGTCATTTCTGCGACCAGTCACTAGGTAATCACTCAGTTGTTTCAATGCTAAATTCGCCTAGTTATTTCAATGCTAAATTCTACTGTTTGATTTGTACTAAGTGCCTCGGTGAATGTGTATGCTCTGACTTTAACGTAGCTATTTCTGTGACCAGTTACAAGCTAATCACTCAGCTATTTCAATGCTAAATTCTATGCTAATTCCTTTGTCAAGGGGTGCCTCTGCAGATGTGTTTGCTTTAACATATCTATTTCAATGCGAAATTCTATGCTAATTCCTTTATCAAGGGGTGCCTCTGCGGATGTGTATGCTTTAACTTTTAACATAGCTATTTCTGTGACCAGTCACAAGCTAATCACTCAGCCATTTCAATGCTAAATTATATGCTAATTCCTTTGTCAAGGTGCTTTGTTTCCTCTCGCACAGCTTAAAGGTCGTGATCTGAACGTGGCTCTTTCACTCCAGCGCTGTCCTACCAGACAGTCTCGTCCCATCACCTGATGAAGGCCGCTTGTGTTGTGGCCGAAACGCCGTGAGAATATTATCGTGTTATTTTATTTTATCAATTTATTATTTTATTCTCATTCTACGTGACTTTACCGAAAGAACCAAAGAAGATGAATCATTGCAGTCACGAAAGCTTTAAATCGAAATTTAACCGCCTCTACGGCGAGGGATTCCACACATCCTTAAGATCATTCAACAGTCTCCGGGATAAGAAGGCTCAACTAATCGAGTCTCTCACCTTTCTGAAGAGATGCCGCGACTCTAAGGTAATACCAACCGCATTTACACTAACCTCTGCTGTTGCAACTTCTCTCAATGCAAAACGAATTCTTGCTAGAACTAGCTTCGCTCTTATCTCGGAAAAAATCAGACTTACACGCACCGAACTCGATCAGTTAGACAAGACACTCTACAAATCACACTTAAAATTGACAGCAACAATGTCTACATCGGATTGGGAACATGTAGACAATATGACTACCTCTTCGGCTGCCACTATGTCGACCAAATGTAGGGACAATTTGATTTCCAAATTCAATCACCTCTCCAGCAAAAAATCGCATCCACACACCGAAAAGATAGACGTCAACAAAGTCGTAATTAATCGCAGTAACAGTTCCATTTCTGATGGTCTGAAATCCGTTTTAGCTAAAGGTCTAAACTTTGCTGTCACACGAGACACTTACCGGTTAATGATATCATTGCCCATGTCGACGTTGCACTCAAGGGCTTGAGTCACATCTCTGCAGACGTAGCAAGATCTGAAATCGCTGCAACCCTCAAAAACGCTAAGTTGCCACCCAGCAACATCAGCAAAGACGAACGTTTTGAATTATCTCAATTAAAAAGAGGGATGATATTGTCGTCCTCTCAGCCGACAAGGGCAATGCCACTGTCATCATGGACAAAACAGAATATAACAAGAAAATTCAAGAACTACTCAACGATGGCAGCTATACAAAAATAAAAAGAGATCCCACCAACAGCCTGGTCACCAAACGAACAAAATCATCTCTGATTCAACAGCATTAATTGATGAGATCAAACAGTTCTCGTTGAAAACCTCTGCTGCCAGACCACCAAGATTATATGGCCTTCCAAAGATACACAAAGAAGATACACCCCTTCGTCCCATCGTCTCTACTATCAACTCCCCCACCTACAAACTGGCACGTTTTCTTGCTGATATACTGCGACCTTTCACTGGAAAAACCACCTCTGCGGTACTAAATTCTACTCACCTGGTATCGACAATCAAAGGCATTTCCCTGTCCCCAGACGACCTGCTTGTCAGTTTTGATGTGGAGTCCTTGTTCACCAAAGTGCCGGTACCTGACACCATCGCTATCATTGAAGACCTGGTTAATCAAGGACTGCATACTGATGTGCCCCCCCTGGTGAGACATTGCTAACCAACACATACTTCACCTGGAATGGAACTTTCTACAAACAAACTGAGGGCACCCCTATGGGCCCCCCCCCTATCTCTGGTTGTAGCCAACGTATTCATTGAAAAATTTGAAACTGACGCCATCCAGACTGCCACTCTACGCCCGACCTTATGGAAGACGTACGTTGATGACACCTTTGTCATCTGGCCACATGGCCAGCCTGCTCTCGACCAATTCCGCGACCACATCAATTCCATACACCCAGCCATCAGATTTACCATGCAGGTCGAAAAAGATGGCAAACTACCCTTTTTGGATGTCTTAATTAAAAGGAGATATGATGGTTCAATGAGTCACTCTGTCTACAGGAAAGCTACCCATACAGATGCTTACTTGAAACCGGATTCCCACCACCATCCATCCCAGAGGAACTCCCTCATCAAGACTCTATACCATAGAGCCCAATGCATTTCCGACCAGGAACACATTACCAGTGAACTCAAGCACGTACACCTGGCTCTCAGGGCTAATGGTTACTCCGACTACACAATCCGCAAAGCCATCACTCCAGTCATGAAGAAGGATCCTCTTGTGGAGCCACTCAAAACCATCACCTTACCCTACATTGCAGGGGTCACTAAAAAGATCTCCAAAATCCTGAATAAACACAAGATCCAGGTCCGATTCAACACAGTACATAAAATCCGTGATTTAGTTACATCTGTAAAAGATGCTGTTCCAGACATACAGTACCCGGGCGTTTACAAACTAAAGTGCCTCTGTGGTAGTAGCTACATTGGAGAAACCAAATGACATATCTCGGACCGCATCCGCGAACATAAATCAGACTTGAAACACGGTAGGACGAACTCCTCTGCCGTGGCAGATCACTGTTATAATTCAGTGGGCTCACATGACATTGACTTCTCCAAGACGGAGGTTATTTGCAAACCAACCGGCTACCATGAGAGATTCGTTCATGAGGCCATTCACATATACAAGCACAGAGACAATTTCAACCGAGAAGATGGATTCTGGCTTAGTAACCATTGGCAAGATGTTTTAAACCATTTCTGTTCTTAATTAATTGTATTTTACGATGACCTTCAGACTGCAGCTCTTTCGCCAGCATTGACTCTTAATACCTCTCACACCACGGTTAATGGTATGGTTTACAACATGGAGTATAATAGCGCCTCGCAGTTGTCTCTCTCCCCCTCCTCTGTTCCAACCATGGATGAACTCGTCCATCTGAATGGGGCCCGTAGCTATCCGTGGTGCTAAAGTTGAGGGTAAGAATCCACCCATTTTTTCGCCATATAGCATTGTGATATATAACGACTTATTGTTGGTAGCTTAGCTGATTGGAGAATATAGAGTTTATTGATAACATTAAGGTAATTTATATTTTAGTTTTTTATTGGTTCACTATATAGTACTGTGAATAGCTCAGATGTGTAGGCCTTGACTTCAACATAGTAATTTCTGTGACCAGTCACTAGCTAATCACTCAGTTGTTTCAATGCTAAATTCACCTAGTTATTTCAATGCTAAATTCTCCTGTTTGATTTGTACTAAGTGCCTCGGTGAATGTGTATGCTCTGACTTTAACGTAGCTAATTCTGTGACCAGTTACAAACTAATCACTCAGCTATTTCAATGCTAAATTCTATGCTAATTCCTTTATCAATGGGTGCCTCTGCGGATGTGTATGCTTTAACTTTTAACATAGCTATTTCTGTGACCAGTCACAAGCTAATCACTCAGCCATTTCAATGCTAAATTATATGCTAATTCCTTTGTCAAGGCGCTTTGTTTCCTCTCACACAGCTTAAAGGTCGTGATCTGAACGTGGCTCTTTCACTCCAGCGCTGTCCTACCAGACAGTCTCGTCCCATCACCTGATGAAGGCCGCTTGTGTTGTGGCCGAAACGTCATGAGAATATTATCGTGTTATTTTATTTTATCAATTTATTATTTTATTCTCATTCTACGTGACTTTACCGAAAGAACCAAAGAAGATGAATCATTGCAGTCACGAAAGCTTTAAATCGAAATTTAACCGCCTCTACGGGGAGGGATTCCACACATCCTTAAGATCATTCAACAGACTCCGGGATAAGAAGGCTCAACTAATCGAGTCTCTCACCTTTCTGAAGAGATGCCGCGACTCTAAGGTAATACCAACCGCATTTACACTAACCTCTGCTGTTGCAACTTCTCTCAATGCAAAACGAATTCTAGCTAGAACTAGCTTCGCTCTTATCTCGGAAAAAATCAGACTTACACGCACTGAACTCGATCAGTTAGACAAGACACTCTACAAATCACACTTAAAATTGACAGCAACAATGTCTACATCGGATTGGGAACATGTAGACAATATGACTACCTCTTCGGCTGCCACTATGTCGACCAAATGTAGGGACAATTTGATTTCCAAATTCAATCACCTCTCCAGCAAAAAATTGGATCCACACACCGAAAAGATAGACATCAACAAAGTCGTAATTAATCGCAGTAACAGTTCCATTTCTGATGGTCTGAAATCCGTTTTAGCTAAAGGTCTAAACTTTGCTGTCACACCGAGACACTTACCGGTTAATGATATCATTGCCCATGTCGACGTTGCACTCAAGGGCTTGAGTCACATCTCTGCAGACGTAGCAAGATCTGAAATCGCTGCAACCCTCAAAAACGCTAAGTTGCCACCCAGCAACATCAGCAAAAACGAACGTTTTGAATTATCTCAATTAAAAAGAGGGATGATATTGTCGTCCTCTCAGCCGACAAGGGCAATGCCACTGTCATCATGGACAAAACAGAATATAACAACAAAATTCAAGAACTACTCAACGATGGCAGCTATACAAAAATAAAAAGAGATCCCACCAACAGCCTGGTCACCAAACGAACAAAATCATCTCTGATTCAACAGCATTAATTGATGAGATCAAACAGTTCTCGTTGAAAACCTCTGCTGCCAGACCACCAAGATTATATGGCCTTCCAAAGATACACAAAGAAGATACACCCCTTCGTCCCATCGTCTCTACTATCAACTCCCCCACCTACAAACTGGCACGTTTTCTTGCTGATATACTGCGACCTTTCACTGGAAAAACCACCTCTGCGGTACTAAATTCTACTCACCTGGTATCGACAATCAAAGGCATTTCCCTGTCCCCAGACGACCTGCTTGTCAGTTTTGATGTGGAGTCCTTGTTCACCAAAGTCCCGGTACCTGACACCATCGCTATCATTGAAGACCTGGTTAATCAAGGACTGCATACTGATGTGCCCCCCCTGGTGAGACATTGCTAACCAACACATACTTCACCTGGAATGGAACTTTCTACAAACAAACTGAGGGCACCCCTATGGGCCCCCCCCTATCTCTGGTTGTAGCCAACGTATTCATTGAAAAATTTGAAACTGACGCCATCCAGACTGCCACTCTACGCCCGACCTTATGGAAGACGTACGTTGATGACACCTTTGTCATCTGGCCACATGGCCAGCCTGCTCTCGACCAATTCTGCGACCACATCAATTCCATACACCCAGCCATCAGATTTACCATGCAGGTCGAAAAAGATGGCAAACTACCCTTTTTGGATGTCTTAATTAAAAGGAGATATGATGGTTCAATGAGTCACTCTGTCTACAGGAAAGCTACCCATACAGATGCTTACTTGAAACCGGATTCCCACCACCATCCATCCCAGAGGAACTCCCTCATCAAGACTCTATACCATAGAGCCCAATGCATTTCCGACCAGGAACACATTACCAGTGAACTCATGCACGTACACCAGGCTCTCAGGGCTAATGGTTACTCCGACTACACAATCCGCAAAGCCATCACTCCAGTCATGAAGAAGGATCCTCTTGTGGAGCCACTCAAAACCATCACCTTACCCTACATTGCAGGGGTCACTAAAAAGATCTCCAAAATCCTGAATAAACACAAGATCCAGGTCCGATTCAACACAGTACATAAAATCCGTGATTTAGTTACATCTGTAAAAGATGCTGTTCCAGACATACAGTACCCGGGCGTTTACAAACTAAAGTGCCTCTGTGGTAGTAGCTACATTGGAGAAACCAAATGACATATTTCGGACCGCATCCGCGAACATAAATCAGACTTGAAACACGGTAGGACGAACTCCTCTGCCGTGGCAGATCACTGTTATAATTCAGTGGGCTCACATGACATTGACTTCTCCAAGACGGAGGTTATTTGCAAACCAACCGGCTACCATGAGAGATTCGTTCATGAGGCCATTCACATATACAAGCACAGAGACAATTTCAACCGAGAAGATGGATTCTGGCTTAGTAACCATTGGCAAGATGTTTTAAACCATTTCTGTTCTTAATTAATTGTATTTTACGATGACCTTCAGACCGCAGCTCTTTCGCCAGCATTGACTCTTAATACCTCTCACACCACGGTTAATGGTATGGTTTACAACATGGAGTATAATAGCGCCTCGCAGTTGTCTCTCTCCCCCTCCTCTGTTCCAACCATGGATGAACTCGTCCATCTGAATGGGGCCCGTAGCTATCCGTGGTGCTAAAGTTGAGGGTAAGAATCCACCCATTTTTTCGCCATATAGCATTGTGATATATAACGACTTATTGTTGGTAGCTTAGCTGATTGGAGAATATAGAGTTTATTGATAACATTAAGGTAATTTATATTTTAGTTTTTTATTGGTTCACTATATAGTACTGTGAATAGCTCAGATGTGTAGGCCTTGACTTCAACATAGTAATTTCTGTGACCAGTCACTAGCTAACCTCTCAGTTGTTTCAATGCTAAATTCACCTAGTTATTTCAATGCTAAATTCTCCTGTTTGATTTGTACTAAGTGCCTCGGTGAATGTGTATGCTCTGACTTTAACGTAGCTATTTCTGTGACCAGTTACAAACTAATCACTCAGCTATTTCAATGCTAAATTCTATGCTAATTCCTTTGTCAAGGGGTGCCTCTGCGGATGTGTTTGCTTTAACATATCTATTTCAATGTTAAATTCTATGCTAATTCCTTTATCAATGGGTGCCTCTGCGGATGTGTATGCTTTAACTTTTAACATAGCTATTTCTGTGACCAGTCACAAGCTAATCACTCAGCCATTTCAATGCTAAATTATATGCTAATTCCTTTGTCAAGGCGGTTTGTTTCCTCTCACACAGCTTAAAGGTCGTGATCTGAACATGGCTCTTTCACTCCAGCGCTGTCCTACCAGACAGTCTCGTCCCATCACCTGATGAAGGCCGCTTGTGTTGTGGCCGAAACGTCATGAGAATATTATCGTGTTATTTTATTTTATCAATTTATTATTTTATTCTCATTCTACGTGACTTTACCGAAAGAACCAAAGAAGATGAATCATTGCAGTCACGAAAGCTTTAAATCGAAATTTAACCGCCTCTACGGGGAGGGATTCCACACATCCTTAAGATCATTCAACAGACTCCGGGATAAGAAGGCTCAACTAATCGAGTCTCTCACCTTTCTGAAGAGATGCCGCGACTCTAAGGTAATACCAACCGCATTTACACTAACCTCTGCTGTTGCAACTTCTCTCAATGCAAAACGAATTCTAGCTAGAACTAGCTTCGCTCTTATCTCGGAAAAAATCAGACTTACACGCACTGAACTCGATCAGTTAGACAAGACACTCTACAAATCACACTTAAAATTGACAGCAACAATGTCTACATCGGATTGGGAACATGTAGACAATATGACTACCTCTTCGGCTGCCACTATGTCGACCAAATGTAGGGACAATTTGATTTCCAAATTCAATCACCTCTCCAGCAAAAAATTGGATCCACACACCGAAAAGATAGACATCAACAAAGTCGTAATTAATCGCAGTAACAGTTCCATTTCTGATGGTCTGAAATCCGTTTTAGCTAAAGGTCTAAACTTTGCTGTCACACCGAGACACTTACCGGTTAATGATATCATTGCCCATGTCGACGTTGCACTCAAGGGCTTGAGTCACATCTCTGCAGACGTAGCAAGATCTGAAATCGCTGCAACCCTCAAAAACGCTAAGTTGCCACCCAGCAACATCAGCAAAAACGAACGTTTTGAATTATCTCAATTAAAAAGAGGGATGATATTGTCGTCCTCTCAGCCGACAAGGGCAATGCCACTGTCATCATGGACAAAACAGAATATAACAAGAAAATTCAAGAACTACTCAACGATGGCAGCTATACAAAAATAAAAAGAGATCCCACCAACAGCCTGGTCACCAAACGAACAAAATCATCTCTGATTCAACAGCATTAATTGATGAGATCAAACAGTTCTCGTTGAAAACCTCTGCTGCCAGACCACCAAGATTATATGGCCTTCCAAAGATACACAAAGAAGATACACCCCTTCGTCCCATCGTCTCTACTATCAACTCCCCCACCTACAAACTGGCACGTTTTCTTGCTGATATACTGCGACCTTTCACTGGAAAAAACACCTCTGCGGTACTAAATTCTACTCACCTGGTATCGACAATCAAAGGCATTTCCCTGTCCCCAGACGACCTGCTTGTCAGTTTTGATGTGGAGTCCTTGTTCACCAAAGTCCCGGTACCTGACACCATCGCTGACATTGAAGACCTGGTTAATCAAGGACTGCATACTGATGTGCCCCCCCTGGTGAGACATTGCTAACCAACACATACTTCACCTGGAATGGAACTTTCTAAAAACAAACTGAGGGCACCCCTATGGCCCCCCCCCTATCTCTGGTTGTAGCCAACGTATTCATTGAAACATTTGAAACTGACGCCATCCAGACTGCCACTCTACGCCCGACCTTATGGAAGACGTACGTTGATGACACCTTTGTCATCTGGCCACATGGCCAGCCTGCTCTAGACCAATTCCACGACCACATCAATTCCATACACCCAGCCATCAGATTTACCATGCAGGTCGAAAAAGATGGCAAACTACCCTTTTTGGATGTCTTAATTAAAAGGAGACATGATGGTTCAATGAGTCACTCTGTCTACAGGAAAGCTACCCATACAGATGCTTACTTGAAACCGGATTCCCACCACCATCCATCCCAGAGGAACTCCCTCATCAAGACTCTATACCATAGAGCCCAATGCATTTCCGACCAGGAACACATTACCAGTGAACTCAAGCACGTACACCAGGCTCTCAGGGCTAATGGTTACTCCGACTACACAATCCGCAAAGCCATCACTCCAGTCATGAAGAAGGATCCTCTTGTGGAGCCACTCAAAACCATCACCTTACCCTACATTGCAGGGGTCACTAAAAAGATCTCCAAAATCCTGAATAAACACAAGATCCAGGTCCGATTCAACACAGTACATAAAATCCGTGATTTAGTTACATCTGTAAAAGATGCTGTTCCAGACATACAGTACCCGGGCGTTTACAAACTAAAGTGCCTCTGTGGTAGTAGCTACATTGGAGAAACCAAATGACATATCTCGGACCGCATCCGCGAACATAAATCAGACTTGAAACACGGTAGGACGAACTCCTCTGCCGTGGCAGATCACTGTTATAATTCAGTGGGCTCACATGACATTGACTTCTCCAAGACGGAGGTTATTTGCAAACCAACCGGCTACCATGAGAGATTCGTTCATGAGGCCATTCACATATACAAGCACAGAGACAATTTCAACCGAGAAGATGGATTCTGGCTTAGTAACCATTGGCAAGATGTTTTAAACCATTTCTGTTCTTAATTAATTGTATTTTACGATGACCTTCAGACCGCAGCTCTTTCACCAGCATTGACTCTTAATACCTCTCACACCACGGTTAATGGTATGGTTTACAATATGAAGTATAATAGCGCCTCGCAGTTGTCTCTCTCCCCCTCCTCTGTTCCAACCATGGATGAACTCCTCCATCTGAATGGGGCCCGTAGCTATCCGTGGTGCTAAAGTTGAGGGTAAGAATCCACCCATTTTTTCGCCATATAGCATTGTGATATATAACGACTTATTGTTGGTAGCTTAGCTGATTGGAGAATATAGAGTTTATTGATAACATTAAGGTAATTTATATTTTAGTTTTTTATTGGTTCACTATATAGTACTGTGAATAGCTCAGATGTGTAGGCCTTGACTTCAACATAGTAATTTCTGTGACCAGTCACTAGCTAATCACTCAGTTGTTTCAATGCTAAATTCGCCTAGTTATTTCAATGCTAAATTCTCCTGTTTGATTTGTACTAAGTGCCTCGGTGAATGTATATGCTCTGACTTTAACGTAGCTATTTCTGTGACCAGTTACAAGCTAATCACTCAGCTATTTCAATGCTAAATTCTATGCTAATTCCTTTGTCAAGGGGTGCCTCTGCGGATGTGTTTGCTTTAACATATCTATTTCAATGCTAAATTCTATGCTAATTCCTTTATCAATGGGTGCCTCTGCGGATGTGTATGCTTTAACTTTTAACATAGCTATTTCTGTGACCAGTCACAAGCTAATCACTCAGCCATTTCAATGCTAAATTATATGCTAATTCCTTTGTCAAGGCGCTTTGTTTCCTCTCACACAGCTTAAAGGTCGTGATCTGAACGTGGCTCTTTCACTCCAGCGCTGTCCTACCAGACAGTCTCGTCCCATTACCTGATGAAGGCCGCTTGTGTTGTGGCCGAAACGTCATGAGAATATTATCGTGTTATTTTATTTTATCAATTTATTATTTTATTCTCATTCTACGTGACTTTACCGAAAGAACCAAAGAAGATGAATCATTGCAGTCACGAAAGCTTTAAATCGAAATTTAACCGCCTCTACGGCGAGGGATTCCACACATCCTTAAGATCATTCAACAGACTCCGGGATAAGAAGGCTCAACTAATCGAGTCTCTCACCTTTCTGAAGAGATGCCGCGACTCTAAGGTAATACCAACCGCATTTACACTAACCTCTGCTGTTGCAACTTCTCTCAATGCAAAACGAATTCTAGCTAGAACTAGCTTCGCTCTTATCTCGGAAAAAATCAGACTTACACGCACCGAACTCGATCAGTTAGACAAGACACTCTACAAATCACACTTAAAATTGACAGCAACAATGTCTACATCGGATTGGGAACATGTAGACAATATGAATACCTCTTCGGCTGCCACTATGTCGACCAAATGTAGGGACAATTTGATTTCCAAATTCAATCACCTCTCCAGCAAAAAATCGGATCCACACACCGAAAAGATAGACGTCAACAAAGTCGTAATTAATCGCAGTAACAGTTCCATTTCTGATGGTCTGAAATCCGTTTTAGCTAAAGGTCTAAACTTTGCTGTCACACCGAGACACTTACCGGTTAATGATATCATTGCCTATGTCGATGTTGCACTCAAGGGCTTGAGTCACATCTCTGCAGACGTAGCAAGATCTGAAATCGCTGCAACCCTCAAAAACGCTAAGTTGCCACCCAGCAACATCAGCAAAGACGAACGTTTTGAATTATCTCAATTAAAAAAGAGGGATGATATTGTCGTCCTCTCAGCCGACAAGGGCAATGCCACAGTCATCATGGACAAAACAGAATATAACAACAAAATTCAAGAACTACTCAACGATGGCAGCTATACAAAAATAAAAAGAGATCCCACCAACAGCCTGGTCACCAAAACGAACAAAATCATCTCTGATTCAACAGCATTAATTGATGAGATCAAACAGTTCTCGTTGAAAACCTCTGCTGCCAGACCACCAAGATTATATGGCCTTCCAAAGATACACAAAGAAGATACACCCCTTCGTCCCATCGTCTCTACTATCAACTCCCCCACCTACAAACTGGCACGTTTTCTTGCTGATATACTGCGACCTTTCACTGGAAAAACCACCTCTGCGGTACTAAATTCTACTCACCTGGTATCGACAATCAAAGGCATTTCCCTGTCCCCAGACGACCTGCTTGTCAGTTTTGATGTGGTGTCCTTGTTCACCAAAGTCCCGGTACCTGACACCATCGCTATCATTGAAGACCTGGTTCATCAAGGACTGCATACTGATGTACTCCCCCCCTCGTGAGACATTGCTTAACCAACACATACTTCACCTGGAATGGAACTTTCTACAAAACAAACTGAGGGCACCCCAATGGGCTCCACCCTCTCTCCGGTTGTAGCCAACGTATTCATGGAAAAAATTGAAACTGACGCCATCCAGACTGCCACTCTACGCCCGACCTTATGGAAGAGGTACGTTGATGACACCTTTGTCATCTGGCCACATGCCCAGCCTGCTCTAGACCAATTCTGCGACCACATCAATTCTATACACCCAGCCATCAGATTTACCTTGGAGGTCGAAAAAGATGGCAAACTACCCTTTTTGGATGTCTTAATTAAAAGGACACATGATGGTTCAATGAGCCACTGTCTACAGGAAAGCTACCCATACAGATGCTTACTTGAAACCGGATTCCCACCACCATCCATCTCAGAAGAACTCCCTCATCAAGACTCTATACCATAGAGCCCAATGCATTTCCGACCAGGAACACATTACGAGTGAACTCAAGCACGTACACCAGGCTCTCAGGGCTAATGGTTACTACGACTACACAATCCGCAAAGCCATCACTCCAGTCATGAAGAAGGATCCTCTTGTGGAGCCACTCAAAACCATCACCTTACCCTACATTGCAGGGGTCACTAAAAATATCTCCAAAATCCTGAATAAACACAAGATCCAGGTCCGATTCAACACAGTACATAAAATCCGTGATTTAGTTCCATCTGTAAAAGATGCTGTTCCAGACATACAGTACCCGGGCGTTTACAAACTACAGTGCCTCTGTGGTAGTAGCTACATTGGAGAAACCAAACGACATATCTCGGACCGCATCCGCGAACATAAAGCAGACTTGAAACACGGTAGGACGAACTCCTCTGCCTTGGCAGATCACTGTTATAATTCAGTGGGCTAAAATGACATTCACTTCTCCAAGACGGAGGTTCTTTGCAAACCAACCTGCTACCATGAGAGATTCGTTCATGAGGCCATTCACATATACAACCACAGAGACAATTTCAACCGAGAAGATGGATTCTGGCTTAGTAACCATTGGAAAGATGTTTTAAACCATTTCTGTTCTTAATTAATCGTATGTTACGATGACCTTCAGACCGCAGCTCTTTCGCCAGCATTGACTCTTAATACCTCTCACACCACGGTTAATGGTATGGTTTACAACATGGAATATAATAGCGCCTCGCAGCTGTCTCTCTCCCCCTACTCTGTTCCGACCATGGATGAACTCGTCCGTCTGAACGGGGCCCGTAGCTCTCCGTGGTGCTAAAGTTGAGGGTAAGAATCCACCCATTTTTTCGCCATATAGCATTGTGATATATAACGACTTATTGTTGGTAGCTTAGCTGATTGGAGAATATAGAGTTTATTGATAACATTAAGGTAATTTATATTTTCGTTTTTTATTGGTTCAATATATAGTACTGTGAATAGCTCAGATGTGTAGGCCTTGACTTCAACATAGTCATTTCTGTGACCAGTCACTAGCTAATCACTCAGTTGTTTCAATGCTAAATTCGCCTAGTTATTTCAATGCTAAATTATCCTGTTTGATTTGTACTAAGTGCCTCGGTGAATGTGCATGCTCTGTCTTTAACGTAGCTATTTCTGTGACCAATTACAAGCTAATCACTCAGCTATTTCAATGCTAAATTCTATGCTAATTCCTTTGTCAAGGGGTGCCTCTGTGGATATGTATGCTTTAACTTAGCTATTTCAATGCTAAATTCTATGCTAATTCCTTTATCAAGGGGTGCCTCTGCGGATGTGTATGCTTTAACTTTTAACATAGCTATTTCTGTGACCAGTCACATGCTAATCACTCAGCCATTTCAATGCTAAATTATATGCTAATTCCTTTGTCAAGGCGCTTTGTTTCCTCTCACACAGCTTAAAGGTCGTGATCTGAACGTGGCTCTTTCACTCCAGCGCTGTCCTACCAGACAGTCTCGTCCCTTCACCTGATGAAGGCCGCTTGTGTTGTGGCCGAAACGTCATGAGAATATTATTGTGTTATTTTATTTTATCAATTTATTATTTTATTCTCATTCTACGTGACTTTACCGAAAGAACCAAAGAAGATGAATCATTGCAGTCACGAAAGCTTTAAATTGAGAAAAAGATGCCAAACAGTGTTGGGGCAAGCACGCACCCACCCATGCTTTACACCGCTGAGTATGAGAAATTCCTCTGAGGTGGTGCCGTTGTGCTGTATTGTTCCTTTCATGTTGTCATGGAAAGAGGAGATGACTGCCAGCAGCTTTGGTGGGCAGCCGATTACTTTGAGGAGTTTGAAGAGGCCTCCCCTACTGATGAGGTCAAAGGCTTTTGTAAGATCAATGAATGCCAAGTACAGGGGTATTCTCTGTTCTCGATATTTCTTCCGTAGCTGACGCAAGGAGAAGAGCATGCCAATTGTGGACCTTCCTGCTCTGAAGCCACACTGAGCCTCAGGATATGTCCTCTCAGCTAGTATCTGTAACCTGCTGAGGACCTCACAGGCAAAGGTTTTCCCCACGATGCTCAGCAGGTAGATGCCACGGTATTTATTGCAGTGTCCACGGTCACCCTTGTTTTTATATAGGGTGATGATGTTGGAGTCTCTCAT
Source organism: Petromyzon marinus (assembly GCF_048934315.1). Taxonomy (NCBI): domain Eukaryota; kingdom Metazoa; phylum Chordata; class Hyperoartia; order Petromyzontiformes; family Petromyzontidae; genus Petromyzon; species Petromyzon marinus. Next base: position 27,196,516 of record NC_133669.1, read on the forward strand.
GTCTTGAGGCATTGCTCCTTCTTCCCAGCACTGGCAGATAAGTTCATGGGGTTTTGTGAGGACGGTGGGTTTCGCACATTTCACTACCTCAGATGTGATGTCGTCCTGTCCCGGGAACTTGCCACTGGCTGGTGAGATGATGGCGTTGTCAAGTTCCTTCAAGGTTGGAACATTGTCCAGTTCATGTATCGTTGGTAGGGGTTTTACAGCAGCAAGGGCTGCTTCTGACACACCTTTGTCTCGTGAGTATAGCTCTGAGTAGTGTTCTACCCACCTGGCCATTTGCTCTTGTTTATCAGTGATGATGACCACTGTGCTGGATTTAAGGGGGGGCAGTCCTCCTGATGTTTGGACCAAAGGCTGTCTTGATGCCTTCATACATGGCACGGATATTGCCAGTGTCAGAGGCGAGTTGGATCCTACTGCTGAGGTTCACCCAGTAGTTGTTGGCGCAGCGTCTGGCGGTTGTTTGAGCTGTGCTGCAGGGAGCTTTCAGAGCCCTAAATGATCCTGTACTTGGGACTTGCTTGTACTTCAGAAGCGCCATGCGCTTGGCTTGGAGGATGGGTTCCAACATAGCCAGGTGTTCCTCAAACCAGGCTGTGTTCCGCCTTGTCTGCTTACCGAAGGTATTGATGGCTGCATTGAAGATGGCGTCTCTGATGTATGCCCACTTTGTCTCCACACTTTCATCTGGTGTGACGTGTAGGGACTGCTCAAGGCTGTGTTGGAATAATTGAGTGAGCTCTGGGAGAGAGGTCTTGGCAGAGTTGATGCATAGGTAGCGTTTTTGTTTGAGGCGGTGTATCTTTTTGGGGCATAGTCTTACCTTGCTGGATACCAGTGAGTGATCAGTGTTACAGACTGCACTGTGGTAGCTGCGTGTGATGAGTACTGAGTTAAGGAAGGCTCGTTGGGTGATTACAAGGTCTAGTTGGTGCCAATTAAGATACCTTGGATGTCTCCATGATACTTTATGGCATGGTTTTGTGAGAAAGAATGCGTTTGTGATACAGAGATTGGGGTTTGAACAAAGCTCCAGTAGTCTTTGGCCACTGGCATTCATCTTTCCAATGCCATGATAGCCAAGGCATGCGGGCCAAGCATCGTGGTCAGCCCCTACCCTTGCATTGAAGTCTCCCAACAGAAACATGTGCTCAGAGCTGGGGATTTTGCGAATAATATTGTGAAGCTCTTTATAGAACTGGTCATGAATCTCCGGAGGTCAGTAAAGTGTTGGGGCGTAGACACTCAGGATGTTTACATGGCCAGAAGCAGTGAGCAGTTTCATGAGCAGAATCCGCTCGGAGCCTGCAGTCAGTGGTTCTATCATGCCAAGAAGTGTGTTTTTGATGGCGAACCCAACACCGTGTTGCCTTGGTTCGTTCTGCTGTTTTCCTTGTCAGTAGAAAGTATAGTCACTCTCTCGTAGTGAGCCACTACCAGCAAGCCGGGTCTCCTGCAGTGCTGCAATATCCACATAGAGTCTCGCCAGCTCCCTGTCGATAACTGAAGTCTTGCGGATGTCCTCAATCTCCAATAGATCTTCAGAGAGTCCAGAACACATTGTACATACATTCCCACTTGCAAAATGAAGGGCTGGAACCTTCTTTCGTTTTGTTTTGCTTTTGTCTGGTGCAGGTGTTGCAGCCCACTTGTCTGGTGATGAACCATAAGCTCCAAGCACCCATTGGAACAGGTGAGCCGTGGCGGGAACGCACCTTATTGGCCGGGGGCTGCCCAGCTTGAGGCGGGCGGTAGCTATCCATTGGGGTGCAATGACCCCTCCCACCGATTATGGCAACCCGTGGCGCCCATTTTTTACACCAATCTAAAATTAGCTTATAACCCGTGACTGCTGCCATACGTGTTTTTTGGCCATGATTAGGTGGCCGAGGAGTGTCCTCTCCCCATTTTTGCACTTCTTGTTGGCGCAAAGCCCGGGCAGGTTATTCTGGAAATCCTGTGTTGCCCATGCGTCAGGATCCCCCCCTCGGCCTTGCTGGTGATGTCCAAAGGAGTGCGTAGCACGACTTTTGTTACCAGTTTGGCTGCAGGGGGTGCCGGGAATGTACCGCAGTGCGTCACAAAACCGCCTGAGGGGCCCCACTCCTGATTTTCTGTAGGGGTTTACTCCCTTAGCCATTGACTCTCCCGAGACACTCACAAGGCAGCTAGAAAATCACGTAACCCTGGGAGCGGCCCTGACCAGGTACTGACAGCCAGGCCAGCTGTGCCTGGGACTCGCGTAAGGCAGGGTCGTCACGCCCTGAGGTAGTTTATCACAAACTACCCGCTACCAAAGATAAAAAGCGTTAATCTTTACACGTATATACATTGGGATTCATGTTTGACTCGAGACAAACACTGCAGTTTCCCTGATGTGCGTATTCGGCGGTATGACAGCATATCGTGAATGACTGAAAACTTTACTCACACCGGCTTCCTTTAACTCATCATCGTTTAAACTTTTCTGAAAACTTGAGCAACCTTTTGTACCCTTTAATTTTGTCAAAGTATGTGTAAAATATATATGCAAATTATGCATTTTGTTAACGGAATTGTGAATTCTGAGCTAGGAATTATTTTAAGTGGTGAAGGTAGGGAAGGGAGTCGATCCTAAGCTGAGAAGCAAAGGCATCCCAGGGTGAAAAGAGTTCACAAACCCTAGTTTGAATGGCTGGGATTATAGTAATAATATGGATGCACATCTGATGCTGTAACTGAGTTAAGAGGTCCTGTAGATATTTGGCAGATTTGCTTGAAAGCGCTTTAAGAATGAAGACAGCCCTGCGGCAGTGTTTTCGGATGTCAAGGGTGGTCAAATTCTAAGTGATATAGAGTTTGCTATGATGAGTTATATTGTAGGAATGAAGGACAGAGTGGAGGGCCAACCGTTTAAAACCATTGCTAACTGCCTTCAACCGTCCCTGGCGCACGCGTCGCTCCGCCAAGAGAAAGTCAACAGTGGCCTTCACGATGCAGGTGAGGGAGGAACACACGCCACAGAGGGCGCAAGTCCACCACCGCAGTTCACCTCACCAGCAAGTGTGTCGCCAGGGCACCGACATTTAATCTTTGAAAATTAACTTTAAAGCATTATTCAGAAGTTTTAAATAATCAAAGGGCTGTTGTAGCTATAGTTGTGAAATGAGTGGTCTCCGACACGGTAAGAAATCTAAGTTGTTTATTTAATAAGAGCTCAGTACAGCCACACGTCTCCATCTCCTTGCGGCATCCACTCTTCGTGTAGCTACGCTGCCTCGCGCCATGTGCTGCTCACTCCGCGCTCTCCAGTGCACCGCTGGCTGACGGTGCACTAAGGAGCAGCTGGCCAGCTGGAGGACGAGCTGCCACGTGGTTTATGAAGATGGCGGGCAGCAGAGGCGGGGCTCCTCTTCAGTTTTCAGGAGCTACGTAATGTCGGAAGGAAGAGCGTTCCAGATGGACAAAGAGGTGCTCCTGAACGCATACGATTGCGGTGACCGTCTTTGTTCGATGGCCAGTCAAAATCCACTGCAAGGATGAGCAGAGTTCACGTGATGGTTTATGATCCTTGACAAGATCAGAAAGGTATTGTGGTACATTTGTGGAAATAATTTCGTGTGTAATGGCATCAAACTTATAATGTATTCGTTTGGCAACCGAAAGCCAATGGAGCTGGGTGAGCACTGGATGGACGTGGTGTGATCTTGCAGTACCCGTCATGACATGTTCCAACGAATTTTGTACAGGCTGCAGCTTTTCATGTTTTTGCCATCGTCTCGAACAGTATAGTTGCAATTATCAAACCTTATCGCTACGATACTACACGCCACCGTGTTGGCTATGTCATGACTCAATGGTAGTCGAATGAGTTGTAGAGCCATGGAATTAAACTTGCAGGACTTGACTATATTTCGTACGTGGAGATCATACAACATATTCTGTATCGAGAATAGTGCCGAGGTTCTTTAGATTAGTAGACAACTGAATCTTGAAGTCTGCAACCACCACACCTGATCCTCCCAAAAAAATGTTAATCTGAGCCTGAATGCAAACCAGCAAAACCGGCGAAGGTTCTGGATTAAGCAGCAGCGGGAAATAAGCATATTGATGGAACTTGATGACATCGGCGATCGGAGAGACTTCTTTTGAAAATAGGAAGGACCTGAGGACAGACCCCAATGGTGCACCAACCGGATTGGTACTGATCTTTTTCAAGTTACATGTTAAAATTAACGAATTCACTTCTCCAAAAAGACCACACTCAGCCAAGACTGTAGATTAAGTGTGGAAATGCTCATGTCTTACTGCACTGCTAGACAGTGTGCAAAATATTTATATAATTAAACCGGAACAAACTTTTCCCATATCTTAAATTCTGCAGGGCCCTATATCCCCACCTGAGTAAAATCTCCCACATCCAATATTCCTTGCCAGATCTGTCACTTAAGACCCTCCCCGATGTCATTACATTTGGACTGATCTACTACAACTCTATCCTCTAGAGTTTGCATAAATCCATCACCTCAGAACTCCCAATAATAAAACATAATGACAACTTATAGAGTGCCTTTACATGGGCTATCTGAACAAACAACAAACAAATTAATCACGAGTCGTTCGGCAATTGAATTGAGAAATATATGTAGTGTCATTTATAACTTTAAAAAGGTGAGTTTTTGAGTGGGATATTGAATGATGACAGCTTGAAAATGCAGTGGCAGACTTTTTCAAGCCGGCAAGAGCAAAGGTGTGGTCCCTAAACACGATGGACTGCATTCCTAGCGAATGCCTTCAAGGCACTTGTCCATTTCAGAATCTATAAAAGTCACAATGATGTACGGGCGAATGGATGACACCAGATTATGTGAGACCGCACACACACACAATCACGTGCATTTTTTTCAGGGGCGAGGCCAGGCATTTTGTAAAGATGATTTATGACAGGGCATTTATGGCAAATGCATTACAAGAATGCTGGAATTAAGTTTCACATCACGGTGACCTGGTAACATAACAATAGCGTATAGTGTATAAATACGTAGTCTCTAGTTGTGGTTCAAATTGTCCCTTTGTTGAGGATGGATTCCAACCAGAATCAAATATAACACATTAAATTTTGACTTAAAACTTTCAATCTTGACTTGAAAACTTTCTTGATTGCAGGGATTCATATTCTATAGTTATTTCGGTAAAGTCACGTAGATAGAATAAATAATAATAAAAAATAAGGTTAATGAAAATATCACGACGTTTCGATCGCAACACAAGCGGTCATCATTAGGCAAAGGAGTCAGCCTCTAAAGGCAAGCTGAAGGTTTGGGGATGGGCGTAGCCCAAGTGTATCAACAGCACCAGGAGTACGGGCGGTGCACGAGTGCCAATGCAACAACAATGCTCATGCAGCAGAATGCCAAAGTAGCAGCAAAAATCCCTGCACGCCAAGGGCGGGTTTCGAGTCTCGCCGAAAGTAACCTGCCGCGGCCGGCTCATCCGGGGGCACCTTCCCTCGCCCAGCGGCTGCTGTTTCTCAATTAATTTTCGGCTGCTGGGGGTGATTGGGTGGCCTTCCGTTGGCGGTTCGCGGGGTGGTCTGATGCAGAGGCGCTATGTAATCTTCCCACCGTGCTTGATGACGCAGCCTTGGCGGTGTTTTTTTCCGTTCCCGAGGCGAGCACAAAACGACGCTGCCTCAAGTGTCTCCCCATTTGGCGGCAAATTTTGACCCTCCGTCCAACACGTGGCGGAAATTAGTGATGCGGAGTCGGGGGGAGACCGAGACGCCCCTCGACTTCCGCAGCGAACGACTGTCGCTGGCCCAGGATGCTTACCCAAGGATGGAGCGGGCAGGACTAGATTCTCTGTTGCTAGAGAAACTGTTGACGCTGGCTCAGGAAATGAACTTTTTTTGCCGGCCACAGGAGAGGACGACCTGTCCTCAGATAGCCCGATGCATCCAGGACCACTGTAACCTGTGACGGCGTGCCGGGGTGGCGGCCGGGGCTGGATTTCCGGGAGATGAGGGCGACCAGAAGCACCGAGAGTCTCCTTGGGTCTGCGCGTCGGGTGGTTGGAGCCCGTGGGGGAAAGTTGGAGTGGGACGATGACGGGACCAGCGGGGGGGGGACCTTGCTTCAGCTATGGTGGGGCCCCGTTAACTGATTCAGGTGTGGCCTACCGGGCCACATCTCCAGGGGCTGCCGTGCTGATTTGGGGAAGTTTTTCCCGGCTTTACCATCCTTGGCCTTGCCAGCCTGCGCTCCTCTGGGTCTAAAGGCAGGTCGCGATACATCACACACCCGGCCAGCACAGCCACCTCATACATCCCATTGCAGTAAGTGTTGGGTGCACACGAAGGTGGTGCTTCGGTGCATGATGGTTGGCCGTGGGGGTCCGGGCAATTGACCGCACTAGCGCACCGTGCCATGGCAGCGGGAGCGGGATCATCCCTGGTGGGTGGATTTGTGCAGGATATTAAGGTGCGGATGCTCATAAATACGGGGGCATCCGCCACCATGGTTTCCGAGTTAATTTTTAGGACTTTCGACGGTGGGTTGCCTTAGTCCGGTAGATAATCCGTGTGTTGCCGCTAATGGCGGGAGTTTAGGCATTGTGGTCCAAATTAAGGCATCGATGCGGATTGGCGATATTGAAAGGATGGGCCCGGTGTTGGTTTCACATTCATTGGCGGTGCCTTGTTTTTTGGGGACGGACTTTTTTAAGATGATGCCCCTCTGGATTTGAGTTGACCAGGGTTGTGTGAGGTTACCGATGGGGCATCGGTTGAGGTTTTTGGAGTCCCCTATGGGGTGGTGTATGTCTAATGCAGTGGTTCGGGCCCTGGTGCGTGAAACTATTAGGGTTCCCCCGGGTGCAGAGATGCTTGTACCCTTGAGGCTGCGGAAGTGGCTCGACCAGAAAATCACTGGGGGTGGGGTTCTTTTAACCCCTTCGATTAGGGCAGTTCGTGGGCTCACCTTGATATAGGGGCTCAGACGATAGTGAGGGGGGATCAGGAGCCCTTCCTGCAAGTATTAAATGCTGGGCTGGATACCGCAGTCATACAGGCTGGTACGGTGTTGGCCCATGCGACGGTTCAAATAATCGTCACCGGTGGCAGCCGTGAGCGGGAATCGAACTCGGGTCGCCGGGTTCATTGCGCAGCGTGCTAATCACTACACTACCGCTCCCCCCACACACACACACACGCACGCGTCCATAGGTACACATGCACACGCTTGCTGCAGACACATACAACTTTCAGGGTGTGTACGGCAGTAAACGACTCAAATAATAAACCAATGCTGCGTGAAGAACGCCTTAGACCTGCAACACATTTGTATGGCACTTTAACCGCGGAGGGTTGGGGGGGGGGGATGCGTGACATCAGCAGGCACACTGCGTGACGCTCCCGCATGTGGATGACATCACAGATGTGACGTCACAGCTCACTTGCTGTGCAAAATATATCCATTATTGTGCCCCCCCCCCCCCCCACTAAAAATTACAAAGTTTATTTTTATAATTTTTGCATGGTGTACAGTCTGGAAAGTACCCACATGCCAAATTTCAAGTTTGTTGCATGTCGGGAAGACACACATTCACAAATTTCCCTTTTACATATGTATAAACAGAACACACATGTGTTAATGAATGCACTGTGTATTATTAGTTATTAGTACAATGAGGTAAAATAGCATTCTCAATAGAAAACATAAAGTTATCGATGGTTGTAATAGACACATACAGGTAGTCTTCGACTAAGGAATGCCCGTACTTAGGATCCAGCTTTCATGCCGTATAAAACAACTTACATTGACTTCAAACGCAAACTCGAAATTGCAAACTAAACCACATAGCTATTTTGTTTCGCAGATCGACCATCCGCGAGGTGTGTGTGCGCACACTTGCACACATATGCGCCTGACTAAGTATTTTGTTCCATCAGACACTCCACCCCCACAACTCCCAATTGGTGATGGGGCAGTTGTGGAGAGAGTGGAGAGTTTCCCATACCTGGGCAGTGTGCTCATGACCGGCTCGTTTGACAGCAGAGGCCTCACTCTGAATCAGTCCAGTGGCATATTTTCATCAGTTGTGTAATGCTGTATGGAAGCTACGTAGTCTGTCACTCCTCACGAAGCTTCACGTCTTCTCAGCCACAGTCATGCCCTCCCTTTTCTACGCTTGCGAAACGTGAACCCCGCTAATGGAACATCTTCACTGGTTTTGAACATTTAGGCTGGCCTGTCTACGATCCATCCTGGGTTTAACCAGGCTGGATTATGTGAGGAGCTCACAAATCCTTGAAAGATCCGGACAAATTCCCATCGGTGAGCCCCTCCGGCAGGCAAGGCTGCGTTGGTTGGGTCTTGTAACCCGCATGCCCAGCCACCGCATGCCTAACCAGCTTTTGTTCGGCCGGATATAGGGGGCTCAGCAGGCGTGGCACGGGCAAGATGAGAGATGGAGTGCTGTGGTACAAGAGGATGTGGAACTGAGTGGACTTGTCGATGACTGGTACCAGCGGTGTCAAGATCGGTTTCTATGGAGGAGGCTCGTGAAGGATGCTTCTGGGCAGTTGGAGGTAGTCACCCTCCAGCAACAATGAAGGGCAGAGGAGTGATGCTCACAATAACGATAGGAATGCCAGGCGGCTAAAATTCAACAAGTTGGCAAAGTAGGGAGTACAGTTTGTGCATCTGTAGTGGTGTTCTTTCACGCAGACAACTTTTTTTCTCCTGTGTCAGTTTTATTCAAACAGAACTCTTCGCGTTCAACACCAAGAAACTCCGTCGCAACTCTCCCGCTTGCACTGATCGCCTGCTTCACTCCACTCTGCGCTGCTCGCCTGCTTCACTCACTCCGCTCTCTCCCTCTCTCAGCCTCTCCATTGCTAGCTTGCTCTCTTTCACCATCCTAGCCTCTCCACTGCTAGCCTGCTCTCTCTCTCACTCCGCTAGAATCTCCACTGCTAGCCTATCACTACGCACTCTGGTAGCTTCCCACCGTACCCTCTGCTAGCCTATTATTATACACTCTGGTAGCTTCTCCCCTACTAGCCTCACTATATACTCTGCTAGCTTATCCACTGCTAGCCTCTCACTATATATTCTGTTAGCTACTCTGCTGCTAGGCTCTTACTATATACTCTGCTAGCTTCTCCACTGCTAGCCTTCTGCTATATACTCTGCTAGCTTCTCTACTGCTAGTCTTCACGCACTCACACTTAGGATTTCGCTAGCTTCTCTTCTGCCAGCCTTTTTACCCTTGCCTCTCCAACCTCGCCGTTGCCTCCAGTGGGGGTTCAGCCATCACCGCTCTAGAGGACGAGGTGTGGAGAGCGGGGCCTTGGACTTCTCTTGTGTTTGCGCTTCTCTTCGCCCCCCCTACAACCTCCTCCATTGCCGTATTTAACCTCATTAAACGCCCTAATTAAGGTGGCGCCCTCCCCCTGCCTTCCGCACGTGGCGTCCGCTGCTATTGCCTCAATCTGCAGACTCCGAGGCGCCTACTCCGCGCCTGCATTTGCAGCCAGCCAATCACGGCTATGCATCTTAAATGGTCGTCCCTCTCGCTTCGCTTTCTCTCCCAGCACCTGTTCGCCCTGATGTGACCTCACTGTCCGCGGCTCACACGTGCATGCACACTGTTTGCAAAACCCTACGCGCGTTACTCCACTATACATCTACCAGTCAGCTAAGTATGCCAACCAATGGCACCTGGGTCTGTTCCAAGTTCTCCTGTCAGCGAGCCTTTGATACTTCACGTGACCTCAAAGTGCACCTGCCCTGGCAGGTGTGTGGGGAGCGGTATTGTAGCGGTTAGCGCACGGCACTAGGAAAGTGTCACAGTGCTCACGGCCAACACCAGTCTCTGGTGTGGTGTGTGAACATTACCACTGGGGAGACAAAGGCGGCCGGGCATGGTGTTGGCCAGCAACCCCCTCCTGTGACGTACCGACCAGAAATAAATCTACAGTCTGCCCTTCCGCACTCAAGAATGCTTTCCTCATCTTCGTTAATCCGGATTAACACCAGACTGGCGAATGCACACCCTGCTGGTCCTGGATCAATTCCAGACTCCGGGTGACTTTTTGGGTGAAGTTGGCATGTTTTCACCTTGTTCTGTATGAGGGTGAGTGAGCGTGTGAGTGAATGGCGTTGGAATGGTCTCCCCTTGTTCTGCATGAGTGTGAGTGAGCGTGACTGTGTGGAGCTTCTATTCTCTCTGCCTGCTCGGCATGGGTTTCCTCCAGATTCTACAGTTTTTGCCCATTTGAGAAAATCCCCACAAAATGTAAATGGTGTTGGACAAAACATGGCAATGCTGAAAACTTACCTACACATCACTCAATTGGGGTTACATTGCAGCAACATTTCACCTGACTATCGTGAATACTTAGCAGAACCTTCCTTAAAATCGTCTTTAAACTCAGTGATTTCCTGGTAAACGGGCATAATAAATAAAAATATGAAAAAAATATGTTGGCGATCACAGTAGTTACACACTGAACATTATGCTGACGGAGTTGGAGTACAAAAAGGAGTTGGATAACAAATGCATTGAAAAAGTTCATCAAAACTGAAAATCCAAAAACATTCAGATATACGCAAATGATGAGGACACTTAAAATACAGGGCATTGGCAATGAACGATTGGCAGACAAATTGGTAGACAGGTTGGTAGATCACAGGCAGCAATGAAGGACTTTGGACAGACCCATCGTCACTGCTCAGGAGACAGTGAGGATCTGAAAGGGAAGTAGAAGTTACTTTGCTTGTGCGTTGATACCTCTGTTGTGAATTAGGTCAGAAGCAGTCCACAGTTTGTCTATCACTGCTGCTGCTGCGGGTCGGTCACATTGACTCAATGTTGGATTGAAAATAACCTCAGGCTAAAGGACCACAATGCACGTATTCAGAAAATGCTTATGGGTTTTTTTGCATATCCGCAAATGGCCGTGTGCTTTTAAATTAAATAATCTGTGTGTCTTGTTAGGAACGCGTGTTTTTTTTCAGCCCGCACTACTCTTTGGTTATGATTGTTTTTTGTTCTAATCATTTACATATTTCATGTTCGGAACTACAAATATTGACATTTTAGACAGGGGCTGTACCCTACATGACGTGCCTGAGATTGTTATCATAACAAGTGTATCACTATTCATTTTCTTGGTTCTTTCGGTAAAGTCACTTAGATAAATATAACAGATAATAAAGTAAAAATAATAAATTGAAAATAATAAAAGCAAAAAACCCACGACGTTTCGATTGCAACACAAGCGGTCTTCATCATCCGCCTGATGAAGACCGCTTGTGTTTTTTGCTTGTATTATTTTAAATTTTATTTTTTTATCTGTCATTTTTATTTTATTTTCTATCTACGTGACTTTACCAAAAGAACCAAGAATATGAATTCTTGCAGTCTCGAAAGTTTTAAGTCAATATTTAAGTGTCACTGTGTGCATGTGAGGGTGTTTATGTCTTCCGGTAGTCATGGAAGTGTGTCTCCCTGTGTCTCTCTCACTGTCTCATTGTCTATCTCGCTTTGTCTCTATCTCCTATCCGTTTCTCTATTTCTGTCTGTCTCTCGTTTGAGACTACATCCTCAGTTGCAACTACAACACCAAACTGCGCTCCGCCACACACCACCACACTACACACCACGCTACACCACACTACACCACAATACCACACCACTACAGGAATACGTTGGACCACTCCATCACGACTACACCGCGGTTGTGCACCTCCCCACTCACCACACCGCTAAACCACAACATTAGCAATGGTGACGTGAGCCAACAGCATTTGCCCCAACAGTCTGTTAAGGCTATACGAGGAATCTTTCTCAGTCGTGTGTGTCTGTGTGTGTTCGGAGCGGTAGTGTAGTGGATAGCGCAAGGTGCTACGAACCCGGCGACGGGAGTTCGATCCTGGGCCTCCCATAGGTCGACTCAGCCTCACATGTGTACCTGGTGTGGTGTGTAGTAAACATCGCCACTGGGGAGACAAAGGCGACTGGGCGTAATGTTGGCCACTCACCGGCCTTCAGAGGTGCTCGCTAACAGCTCTTGCTCTAACAGTCTGCTAAAGGCTATATGGGGACTCTTAGTCTTTGTGATTGTATTTATGTATTTATGTATGTGTGTGTGTTTCTGCTTTTTGGGGAGGAGTAGTGTAGTGGTTAGCACAATCTGCTACAAACTCAGACACCTGAGTTCGGGTTCCAGTTCAGAATCAGAATATTTATTTAGACTGGAGGAATATGATGACCTATGAAGATATTTTTCACAGATGTCCAGTCGGGGCAGGTCAGAAAGTCACAACAACAAACAATACAAACACGATAGGAGTGGCGGTCATGTCACAACGGCGCTTGTGCCTGGTTAGGTCCACTTTGAGGCCACATGAAGTGTCGAAGGCTTGCTGGTAGGAGCTCACGGGACAGAATCAGGTGCCATGGGTTGTACTGTTGTGCCAGGCTAGGTGCAGGAGGAGCTCAGAACAGACCCAGGTAACTTGAGTTGGCTGGGATGACTCCGTCTGAGATGGGGCGCCACATATGCTGACTACCTCGCCTGCTATACAGGAGGTTGTGGGTTCCATCCTGACTCTGACGAAGTATGTTTATTTGGAGTGTGTTAGTGTGGATTTTTTCCGGATCCTATCATTGCCTCCACATTTAGAAACATGCGATATAGGTATTTGGTTGCGATACATTTCTACATGATAAGCCACTTCATTGTGCTATCATTAGTGGCCAGGTCGCTTCTGAAAAGAGCTATATAGGTCAAGAGGCCTTACCTGGTAGAAAAAAATAGTTTAGTTGTATATACTGGTAGATGTGTGACACATACTCCACACGCTCATGCACAGTGCACATTCTGACACCCTTATTGCTGCTCGCATCTCGCCGTCCTCTCGTTGGGGAGATTGGGGGGGGAGCGTGGGGCGTGAGTTCGGCTGTGCGGGAAGAAGAGGTATGGAGAGGGGGGTTTTGTAACCTCTGTTGTGAAAACCTCTCGTTCATGCCATTTATTGATTTGTTCATTTCTATTTTTGGTTGATATTTTTCGTCCTTCATGTGACGAACTACGTGTAATTATTGTACAGCGGTGTGACAAGCAGTTGGTGTGAATGATGCAATGGACAGGGTGTCCCATAAGTCTGGAATCGTAGGAAAAACAGAGCTCTGTGTTTTTGGCTCGCGGTCTGGATGCCATCTGTTAAATTCAACAGCGACCTCCCTCAGACTCCCGATTTCCTATGAGTATAATTATCTTGACTCGTTCTTCCTTACTCAGAGACACCTTGGGCCTGCAGAAACAAAAACATATGAATAAGTCAGTTTTCCCTATGATTCCAGACTCATGGCCACCCTGTATATACAACAGAATTATTTTGCGTTGAGGTTAAATTGAAAGATAAAGAGTGCACATACTCACACGAGATAAGTAATATTTAAAAACACTTCTTTTAAACACACTTTTATGAAATGTACTAGTAATGGAAGAACTCCACGACTCCAGGAAGTGAGCCCGAAGCTTGCCATAACGTAAGGGACCGTGGTCAATTACAGCCAACGTCAGTTGACCGTTGACTTCGAAGTGCGGGCCTCCCAAAGCGCCGGGCCCGGGGCGGTCTTCCCGATTCGCTGTACCCTAAGGATGGCTCAGTCTCTACCTACCGACTGAGCGACCGATTCTCAGAGTGGAAGGAAGAACTCCCTCCCCGTCTCTCCTTCCCGCTCTCCGCCCTCATCAGGCAGGCGGCACGGGCCAGGCTGGCGCTGTCACTTGTCCTGGGGCAGAGTCCCGATTCCACGTGGAGGTGCGTGCGCACCAGAGACTCTTCGCGTTCAGTCGGGGCTACGGAAGTGGTATCCACGAGAGTTAACTTGTCAAGTGCAATGTGATGGTGGCACTGTGCGTTGTCTTGGCATGGTTTGTAATTATTCTTGCCAATGTTATTGTTGTTATTGCTGTTATTGTTGTTTTGCTGCTTTTGCTCATTATTACATTAGATTTTGATATTAAAGCTTTTGTGACTGCAGGGATTCATATTCTTGGTTCTGTCGGTAAAGTCACGTAGACTTTACACGTGACTTTACCGAAAGAACCAAGAATATTACATTAGATGTTGACAAATCTGTAAAAATGTATGTGCTAGCGCAATTTGTACTGCCATGCTAACTATATTTATTTTGAATTAGTTAACTTGAATCTCCCTTACTCTGGTATAATTTATTGTATTGTTGCAACTCACTGACTGCCCGAACCCCTCCTGAATATCTGTGAACATGAGCTTCATAGCTCACCGTATTCCTCCTCCAATGATAAACACAGTCTGATTGTAAGAGTGAATGTACTGGCTGTCTTTACACTTTATGGTGTACTGTGTGTATACTGTGCGATGTACTGTGTGTACTGAGTAAGGCGGGAACTGATCGTAAAGTGTTATGACGGTGAGCTGCAAATAATGTTGCATTTTACAGCACAGGGTGTCTCACTTTTTTATTATTGGAAGTTTGTATCACGTTTACACATCATCCTTCATACGCGAGGTAACGCTCAGCAAGCAGTTAGCCAGCCAGCCTTTGCGATGATGCTATGTGAAATTATGTTCAGGAGTCCCGTTGCACAGGCTGCTTTGTTGCAGTGCGTGGCGTCACCGAGACAAACCAATCAACCAGCTGGCAGAGCGTTACAGGAAAAAAACGCCCCGTGGCGTATTATGAGATAAGATAAAGGTTTTTGGGTCAGATCGTGTAAATATAAATGTGTCGTAACCCGCCACCACCCGACTCTGCTAACCAGTAAGGTTTGTCACGTAAACAAAATGTGTCAATTAGTTTCTATGTCAGTCCACCGGTGTGTTGGAGAGTAAATCCACAACATTTACAATGAGTAATTGCGGGGGCTGATGTTCCCCTCCTCTTCTCCCCCTTCCTCCTCTCCTCCCCGCCGGGCTGCCGCCAATCGAGTGATCGCCCCCCCTGCACCAGCGTCCTCTCTGTGGGACATGGCTAGTGGCTGGCTGTCCACCGCCTCGGGTTATCCCACACACTTCCCACGTAAACCACCATTAATCCCGAGGTGGCTACTTGCACGTGCATACCCGTACAGGTGTACACTGCTTGCCCCGACTCGCGCCAAAATAATAGCCGTATGAATAACCCACCACTCACGTTGCGGTGGCTGCGTGCACGCGCGTGTCTGCTCGTGTGGCTCGCTACTGCTCGCGCTAAAAATCTATAGGTTTGCAAAGGACCTTGGTATCGGAGAACACGATATCATGATCACCCACAGCGTTGGAACAGTGGTCAGCCACGGCAGAAGAATTCGTTCTGCCGTGTTTCAAATCTGATTTGTGCTCGCGAATAGGTTATCATCAGAGATTTGTCCACAATGCAATTCAGATTTACAGACACAATTTCAACCGAGAAAAGATGGTTTCAAATTTAGCAATCATTGGAAAGATGTTCTAAATCATACCAAACATTAAACAAATTTTCAATGATACAGTATCTTTATCCAAGTAGTGACATACCAAACTTTCACAGCAGCTTATTTCCCGTCAAAACAACGTTTGTAAACTCCCCTCCCCCAAGTGTTAGGTGCTCTATCAGTACTTTATGCTAATTCCTTTGTCAAAGCATTTGGTTTCCTCCCACACAGCTTAAAGGACGCGACCTGGCTTGACTTTCTTAATTCCTACGTGACTTTACCGAATAGAACCAAAGAGTATGGATCCTTGCAGTCACGAAAGCTTCAAATCTAGGATAGCGTGGTGGATTCCTCTTGGCGACATCCATACCGGAAATCTTAAAATTTGATTCGATTGAGCGTGATCAGGATAGCAGAGAATAAATTCCACACACCTGTGAAGATGTGGCGCAGCCTGAGTGAGGCCGAGTAAATCATGCACCTGGCGCAGCCTGAGTGAGGCCTGACTGATCATGCACCTGGCGTAGCCTGAGTGAGGCCTAGTTAATCGTGCACGTGGCGCAGCCTGAGTGAGGCCTCGCTGATCGTGCACCTGGTGCAGCCTGATTGAGGCCGAGTTAATCATACACGTGGTGCAGCCTGAGGCCTAATTAATCGTGCACATGGCGCAGCCTGAGTGAGGCCTAGTAAATTGTGCACGTGAAACTGCCTGAGTGAGGCCTAGCTAATCGTGCACCTTGTCGCAGCCTGAGTGAGGCCTAGTAAATCATACACAAGGCGCAGCCAGCGTGAGGCTTAGTGGGTCATACACGTGGCGCGGCCTGAGTGAGGCCTGGTTGTGCACATGACACTGCCTGGGTGAGGCCTGGCGGGTCGTGCACCTGGCGCAGCCTGAGAGAGGCCTGGTTAATCATGCACAAGGCGCAGCCTGAGTGAGGCCTGGTTGACAGTGCACCTGGTGCAGCCTGAGTGAGGCCTAGTAAATCGTGCACCTGGCGCAGCCTGAGTGAGGCCTAGTTAAAAGTGCGACGGACCCCAAGCTGTGTTCCTGCCAAGGCAACATTGCGACGGACCCCAAGCTGTGTTCCTGGAAAACTTCACGGAGATCATCAATACGGCCAAGGGTCATGAATGAAGAGTCCCCTGTGTGGGCTTCAGTGGGGCCGTCTGGTCGGGCAGCAGAGACATGAGAGGCCAAGAAACGACATTCCAGTCGTGGGCTGAGCTCAAGGAGGGCTAGCTCGAGCACCATCCTGCGGCGGGGAAAGGAGGTGGTGCAAGCGGTTCAGCCGGACCCACAACAGCCAAAAATCTGCTTTCCCTGTCTGGGGGGGGGGGGGGGGGCGCTGTTCAACCTTAGCACATGGGCGAGAAGCCATGCATGTGTGACGAGTGCGGCAAGACGTTTTTCTCGCGCTTGGCCTACAAGTATATATTTTTTATTTTCCGCTTGTGTGTTAATCTGTGTTTACCCCGGATATTTTAGAGATGGCAATTCTCCTGTTGTGTATCCTACTGCTGTCCCTCCCGGCCATATCTAGTGCCACACTCAACTCTACAAACAGCTACCCTCGTTACTTTGCATCCATGCTTGTTGCTCGATTTGCCACTACACCTGCTAATGAAACAGCTCATAGACACTTCTACACTCCATCATTGTATCCTTTTAAACCCTATCTTTGACCCATTACTTCACCAGCACTCCTTCCAAACTTTATTCTGCTCTTATAAATAACACCATCTGCGAGCTACTGCTATTCGACTAAGGTTCGCCGCTCTTCATCCTTTCACAGAAAATACTTGTGGAGACTATTAATTCTACTTTTCTTATTTCTGGGTGGTATTGAGCTTCATCATGGCCCAATTGAAAATAACTCGTATAATTCTGTAGATTTTTCTGGCAGGAAAGTTGTTGGTGTTCTACATGTCAACATCAGAGAGCTTGTGATTAAATTAAGTCAACTAAAACTAAAAGTGGCAAATCTTGACCCGGACATTTTTTGCCTAACAGAAAAAATGTTCACTACTGCCGTCAATGACTTGCAGATTGCGATTGACAACTACAACCTTTTTCGGCTTGACTGAGGATCTAAAGGAGGTAGAATTGCCATCTATGTTCGTAATACTATTGCATGTTCACTAGCTCACTCCTTGTTTAAAAAAATGTTGCTTTGAAGGTCTGGCTCTCAAAATAACTCTCCCAAATGATCAACAGATTTTGATAGTGTGCTGCTATCGACCGCCTAGTGGGAAGGATATTGAAGCTGCATCTCTACTGAGAGAGCTTTTTGGAATTGGCTAAACCCGCCAGTCGTGGCCACAAATTTTGCAGATGAATTTAATATTTTTCGATTAATAAATGTCCCCACAAGACCCAACCTAAAAAATCCAGGACAGTCATCTCTGCTTGACGTCCTATTGACAAATGCCCCTCACAATTTCACACTGACTGGTGTTCTGGGTAATAACCTTAGTGATCACTCCTTAATTTTTGGGGTGAGATCATCAGCAAGACCCAAAGCCCCCCCTTAATTGGTTGAGAAGCACTCTATGAGACACTTCAGCACTCAGGCATGTACTAATAATGTGCTTCACTCGGATATTGACAAGGTCTGTGATATCCCCAACTTGACTACGGCTTGGGAGACCTTCAGGTACATGTTTCTCCAAATTCTTAACAAACATGCTCCGTTGGTTAGATTTAAAACTAAAGGCAACCGCCCACCATGGTTTGATCCTTTCATTACAAAGCTCATGAAAACTAGGGACAAGGCTTCGGCATGTGCTCAGAAAAGTAATTTGGTCAATGACTGGCTAGAACACAGGATTTTAAGGAATAGATGCGTTAAAAAAAATACGGCATACAAAAATGCCTACTTTTCCTCTACTCTCCTGGAATCACATGGAAATGCCAGGAATTTCTGTAAAACAATCAAATGTATCGAAAAGGCATCCAAAACAGACAATCTGTCCGCTGAGCTTAACCGAAATGGGGATATTTTTTCAGATCCCAAAAAAATAGTTGACAATTTTAACCTTCATTTTTCTGAAGCTGGTAATCTTTTTGATAATGTATTGGGAGTTATCCCTGCTCATGCAAATTCCTACACCTCTGTCCAAACATTAAACGAATTTAGTTTCCAGCCAATCCACGAAAGTAATGTTCTGAAACAACTGTCCTACCTCAAAGGGTCCTTCTCTACCGGAGCAGATAGTATTCCCGTCTTTGCTCTAACTGTTGGTCACCTAATATACAAACCTATAGCCCATATTTTCAACCTGTCCATCAAAGAAGCATTAGTTCCTCTAGAATGGAAACATTCCTATGTCCGTCCACTTCACAAAGGGGGCCCTAAAGATGATCCAAATAACTACCGACCTATCTCAATTTTGTCCCCGTTGATGAAAATTTTTGAAAAATGATTGACCTACCAAATTAGCAATTTCCTGTCCACCAACAATCTACTACATATAAAACAATCTGGGTTCCAAAAAAAATACAGTACCACATCTGCTGCATTAGACTCTCTGAATCACATTTACAGTAGCCTTGATAATACTCAGTACTGTGCCTGTCTTTTTCTAGACCTGTCCAAAGCTTTTGATACAGCAGACCACAACACCCTGCTTTGTAAACTAAGTTGCCTCGGTTTTTCCGAAAACGCAGTAAAATGGTTACAAAATTACCCCTTTTCTCGCACCCAAACTGTATTCACAGATGGTTGGAGGTCAAAGAGTGTTAAGATAAAAAAGGGGTTCCACAGGGTTCCATCCTCGGCCCCCTTTTGTTCTCTCTTTATGTCAATAACTTGGGCACTGACCTGGATTATTCCAGGGTAAATATTTTTGCAGATGACACGATACTGATTACTGCTGGCCGCTCTCCAGATGACGTGATTGCTAAGCTACAGGGTGATTTCATCAAAATACAACATCAGCTAGTTGCTCTTAAACTAGTCCTGAATACCTCCAAAACCAAGGTGCTATGCTTCTCACCAGGACTAAAGCAGGAAGTTATTTTTTCCCAATTACATTCCTTAAATAATTATCAAATGGAGCAAGTCAAGATCTATAAGTACTGTATTTTGGGGTCATCCTGGATTCAAAACTGAATATTGAAGATCACATTGATTATATTGGTAAAAAGACCAAAATAAAATTTGGTTTTCTGTATCAACACAAGCACTGCTTCCCCCCAATGTTCCGTTTGGGTTTGATAAAGCTACCATACTGCCTGTACTTGACTACTGTGACATCGTGTATAAATCATCCCAAAGTACTGTACTGAAGAAGCTTGATTCCATCTATCACTCGGTTTTAAGATTTACATTGAACTGCCCATATAGGACTCACCACTGTGATCTCTACATTGGATCAAACTTAACATATCTTAATGTTTGACGGCTTGTGCACCAGATCTTATTTATTCATGATGTACTTACAAAAAAATCTGCCGACTACCTGCTGGATCTCCTCTCTGTTTCAAAGAACAAATTTGACCTCAGGTCTTCGCTCATTTACCAGCTTCACATTCCCAATTGCCGTAAAAAACTGGAGGAAGGGCCTTTGCTATTCATGCCCCCAGGGGCTGGAATGCTATTGCCAATTAACTGCAACTTGAATCGCTACCAATGAGATCTTCTCTCAAAACTGCTCTAGAGGAGTTGTACACCCCTAGCTGCCACTGCTATTCATTGGTGTAAAATAAAATGTTTCGCTCCGGATGACGCTGCAAAGTATTATCTGTATTTTGATTTAGCGTGCTGATCTTAAAGGTGCATTGAAAATTTTGATACTCCGACTGATGTTTCTGTTGTTCATGCAGCCAGCTATGGCTCTAGGATTTGGTGTTACATGTTATTTATGTAGTTTATTGTAAAAATTCGGTCACAGTCCCTGTGATCACTGTTACGTTGCAATTATGGCTTTATTTTTTTTATAGATTTCGAATAGTTTTTTGGTTCGGACATGTTTGTTTGTTGTAGTACGGAGTTAGACTGATGGCCTTAATCTAAGTTTTCTTTTGGTTGTTATTGTTGTTGTTTGACTTATATCCCACTGGGATTTTTTGCACACAACATTGGTGTACGGTGCTTTTTTCAGGAATATTTTGCTATTTTTTCATGGATTTTCTGTTTGCACAGTCACATAGTCACTTTAAGATGTTTTCTTGTTCGTGTTTTTGTTTGTTGTAGTTGCACCCGATTTAAGAGCCGAATGGCTCACAGGGCTATACCAAAATAAATAAACTGAAAACTGACTTCACGACATATATCAGGAAATCGATTCCGGTGTATTGATTCCTCTTGGCGAGATCCATACCCACAATGTCAATATTAAATTTCGTTTTAAAACTTTCATGACTGCAAGATTCATCTTCTTGGTTCTTTCGGTAAATACACCTAGAATGGAAATAAAATAATAATAAAAATAAAACGTAATAACATTCTCACGACGTTTTGGCCACAACACAAGTAGCCTTCCTCAGGTGAAGAAACAGAACTGTCGGGAAGACAGCGCTTCAGTGAACACTGCCAAGCTTGGCAGCATCTTTTAAGCTGGGTGGGAGGAGCAGAGCGCCTTGACGAAGGAGTTTACATATCAACAGAAGAATTTAGCATTGAAGTAGCTGTGTTAATGTGTTAGATTAGCAGGATGTTAAAGTCAGAAATTAGCATGTAACTGGAAGATTAGCATAATATTAGTGTGAGGGATTAGCATGTAACTATGTCTGAAAAAGTGGCGGTTTCTTTTTTCTTTTCAACGTTAGCACCACGGAAAGCGACGAGCTTTGTTCAGACGGACGAGTCCATCTATGCTCGGAACGGAGGAGGGGGGAGAAAGAGAAACAGCCACGATGCGCTGCTCTGTCCTGTGTTGTATTACAACTGTAGAGGAGTAAAATGGGGACGTGACGTCATGTGTGCCGTCTAGTGCGATGACATCACGGAACGTGGCGTCATGCGCGCTGGGCGGCTCGATGACGTCATGTCTCCTCTAGTATTTAAAGGGGCCCCGTGACGAAAGCGGGGTCACTGTGGGAACGGGTAGAGTGAGAAGGGTGGAGAGGGAACCAGGGGTAGAGAGGGATCGACGAAGAGTCAGGAGTGAAGCCGGTGGTAGCCGTAGGAGGTGCTGCTCTTCCCGGTCGGTGGGGTTGGCAAGTGCCCCCATCCGACTCGAGGGAGAGAGACTGGAGCTAGCCGGGCTGGACCAGGACTTAGTGTAGGACCCCTAACCCCTGGGAAGTTGTCACACCCTTTGTGTTATTGTAATATACTTAATAAACCTTTGGCGAAAGCCCTTACCTTCAAGCCGTCTCCGAGTCGTCGTCAGTTGCTCCTCAACAACTGGTTTCAGAAGTGGGATCCTCAACAACTGGTGTCAGAGTGTCTGCGCTGCCGCCACCATGTCAACATCGGGAGCGGCGCGCAAGAACCCACTGACGGGACGATCGGAGGATGAAGACGGCGTGGAGGAGGTTTCGGCAGTGACCCCGGAGTCCGGGGCCCCGGTTACGGCCCCCGAGAAGAAGAATGGGACGGAGCAGGAGGAGAAGGCGTCCGGGGGTGCCAGCGCTCCGCCGCCGGGCGTGGGGAGCGCGTTCGCGGGGCAGCTGGAGCTGCTCACGCAGGCGATGGCGCAGCTCGGCGCCCGAATCAACATGGAGAAGGCGTCCGGGGGTGCCAGCGGGCCACCGCCAGGGGCGGGGAGCGCGTTCGCGGAGCTGCTGGAGCCGCTCACACGGGCGATGGAGCAGCTCTGCGCACAAGGCAACGTGGTGAAGGCGTCTGGGAGTGCCAGCACGCCGCCGCCAGGCGCGGGGAGCACATTTGCGAGGCAGCTGGAGCTGCTCGCGTGGCCGATGGCACAGCTCTGCGCCCAGATCTGCGCCCAGATCGAGGAGGTGGAGGCAAAGGTGCGCGCGCTCGACACGCATTTTGGATGGGAGCGGCGGATTCCCGCCAACCTGCTTCCCGCTAATTTCAAGATTGGCGCCATGTTCCCGACGGGGGCGCCGCGGGAGGCGGCCGCCATTTTGGCTGCGACGCCGCTGGCGGCGGCCATGTTGGTTGGGGCACGGCAGGCGGCCGCCATTTTGGCTGCGACGCCACAAGCGTCCGCCATTGTTGATGCGACGCCGCATGTCGGCGCCATGGGCGCTGCGGCGCCGCTCTCCACCGTGGGTGCCGCCAAGCACGCGAGGTCTGCCGGCGGTGACGCCGCAGCTCTGCACCACGCTGCGCCCGCCGGAGGGGGCCCAGGTACGGCCGCGGCTCCGCCCCTCGCTGTGCCTGCGGGTTTTGCCGCGCGCGCCGGCTGCTCCGCGGCCCCTCTCCGCAGCCGCGCCTGGGGTGTGGGCCGCCGACACTGCCGCGGCTCTGCACCTCGCAGTGCAGCGCATTGCCGTGCCGACGCCACGGCTGCGCATCTCGCCGCGGGGTGGGCAGCAGGAGCCGCCGCTCGGGCCGGCGCGCACCTGGGGCCTCCAGCCCTCATCGCCAAATTGTCGGTTTATGTGTTGTCGGGGCTGCCCAAGTGTCGGTTGTGTTACGTTTGGGCTGCCAAATTGTCGTTACCGAGTGATGTGGGCTTCGTAAATTTGACTTTATTGTTGTTGGGCTGCCCTGGTGTTGTGTTTGGTTCTGGGGGCGGTCCGTCTTCGTAGCCACTTCCATGGGGTTGTCAGTTGTAACCACTACCGAAAACAGTCGCTTATGCACGCGCCCGCCGAACAGCACACCCGTAAACAGCCACGTAGGCACGCGCACGCTAAGCGCTCCGCCCCGATGTAAACAACCATGCGTGCGCGCGACCACCAAGCACTCTTTACTCTCGTATCCGCCGCAAACAGCCGCGTATGCGCACGAGCGCAAAACAGTACTGTATACACTCGTACCGGTATGCGAACACCAAACACTCCGTCTCCCTCCTCGCACTCACAGCGACGACGACACAGCTTTATCCTCTATTAGCGGTTTTATTCCCCGCGAGTATCCCGCTAACTACGAGTGTCTGTGCGAGTCAGCAGGCCCTCCTAACCTATTCCTCGAGGAGCCCAGATTCAGCTTATCCTGCCTATAGCTTCGCTTTCTACCCTCTATTTAATAGCCCAAACTTACCTCTCCTCTACTTACGATTGCTTCCACTCTGCTGCACTGAACGCTGTAGAAAGGCGATACTGTGAGTCGTCTCCGGAGAGGGTTGAGTCTAGCTGCGCTGGGCTCGTCGCACGGACGTCTCGAACGGCTGACCCTCCTGCCCCGTGGACCGCGATGATTTTGCAGAAGAAGACTTTTTTTACAGTCCCCCTCACCTCCTTTTTATCCTACCTATCACCAAACATATTGCACGGACCCTACACATCATCGCTCGTGCCTTTTCATATTCGAGTCTATTAGCTTACCTATAACAAAAGGCACTCCGATGCTTTCGCACCTATGCTGCCCGGCCAAATCAGAGGTCGCGTTATTTGTATCTCATTGTCATCGAGTCCATAATGCCATTCATAATAAAGGCGCACTGTGGTTCTCACACCCCAGCTGGCCCTGTCCATTCAGATGTTGGATATTCTTATCCCTTTGTTATCTAGATCCCTGATCCTAACAAAGGAATTCCGTCCTGTGACCTTATCTAGCACAAAAGGCATTCAGATGCTTCCGCCCCGCGTCGTCCTGCTCATTCAAAGGCCTGAATGCTCCTATCCTGTTGTCATTTGGATCCGTGAGCCCACCTATAATCAGGGGCATTCAGTTCCCATTTCCATCTATAGCAACAGGCATCTCGTGGTTCACACGCCCCGTGGTGTCTTTACGGCCTCCGCCGCGACTACGTGATTTTAATATCAGGTCACGGTGCCGCGGTTCGTGTCAGCTACGGGGGGAGATATCGCCCAAATTCCCGACCATTGGAAACCATGAAACTTAATCCAATTAGGGGCTTCTGGAAAAAACCTATCGGCCAGGTGATCTCCCCTTCCGGCTCTACGTGGGGTGTGTGTGCATTCGTGCGGGGGTTTGGGGGTGCGAGGCGCAGTGCGCCGCGTCGGCGTTGTCACCCCCCGGGGCTGGTGTCGCGGCGGTGGGCACGGTCCCCGACAGAGCTACTCCGCCGTGGTGGCACCGCACAGCCCCCCGAGGTGCCAGTCCCCGTACCGGGTTGACTAGAGCACCTCGCCTGGGTAGCCCCTACGAGGTAGCGCCGCGGGGTCCGCGGGACGGCCCTCGTGGCTGGTCTTGGCGTTGGCGGCCCCGTCTCTCGGGGTTCCGGCGGCGGTCTCCTCCTCCACTCCAGTGGCTCTCTCCGGTCCTGGGTACCTGCGGGCTGGGAGACAAACTCGGGGGAGGTGGGGTTCAGGGGTCGTCGTCCCCGTCTCCCCTGGCTTGGGTCGGGACCCTCTGGGGCCCGGGGCCCCGTGGGGCCCATATACAGCACGAGGCCCCCGCGTATGGGGGGTGTGTGGACCCTGGGGTTTCGGGGTCCTTGAACGGTGGGGTTCTCCCTCGCTGGGGTCGCCCTCCATGGTTTCAGTCGCCGGACATTGACTACCATCTCCCGGCCCCTCTCTCCCCCTTGAATCAGTACCGTCCAGGGGGAGATCTGTTGCCCCAATATCCGGGGTCCCCGAGCGCTCCGCTCCTGCCGCTGGTGTGCGGTCTCGCCTTGCGGGTAGGCCCGGACCCTAGCTTCTCATAGGATCTCCATCAGGTGCTCCATGGGGTGGCTCCCTTCCTCCCGTTGCGGCGGAGGGACACCGAACAGCAGATCTGTAGACAGGCCAGACTCGCGACCAAACATCATTAGGAACAGGGTCTGTCCCGTGGATGTGTGTACCGTGGTGGCATAGGCGAACAGAGCATAGTTGAGGTGTTCGTCCCAGTCCTGTTGATTCGCGGCCGCCATGCGTATAAGGTTCCCGGCTAGGGTCTGGTTCATCCTCTCTACCATCCCATTTGCCTGGGGGTGATACGCCGTAGTTTGGTCCTTCTGGATCCCGAACTCCCGGCACAGCGCCTGGAATAGCTCTGCCTCGAACTCACTACCTTGGTCAGTAATGACTCATTCGGGGATCCCGTGCTTAAGTACGTAGTGTTCTACGAACGCTCGGGCCACTACGAGGGCTGTCTTATCGGGGATGGCCACCGCTACAGGATAGCGTGTGAAGTACTCCACCGCTACGAGAATATACCGGTTGCCCCGGTGGGATCGCGGGAATGGTCCCTGCAGGTCGATCCCAACTGGCTGGTTCATCCAGCTGATGCGGAACGGTCTCAGGAGTACCTGACACGCCCTGCACCCAGGCGGCCACGTCTTGAGCCAACTTGGGCCAGAGATACTGGTGACGCAGGGTTTCCCTAGTGCACCGTTCCCCGTCATGGCCCCCGAGCGGGTGGTCGTGTACCAGCCTTAGCAGCTGGGGTCGTACCTGGGTGGGAACGCAGATGCATCCCGGCTGGCCGGCTTCGGTTAGTTCCCATACTACCCCGTTCTGCACACACAACCAGGCATACAAACCACTCCAGGGTCCCGGTAGGGCGTTCTTCTTCCCCCGAAAGGCCGTCTCCACCGCTGCCAGATCTGGATCCCGCAGCTGGGTCCGTCTCAGCTGCTCGTCGTCCAGGCCCGGGAAGGCGCAGCCGACGTCCTCCTGGATCCGATCGGGTGGGGTTGGGCGACCCGTCGGGCCCCGAGGTGTCGGCTCCATGCCTGTCGAGTGGTCCCCCGGGTCCCT
The DNA here is from genome assembly GCF_048934315.1 of Petromyzon marinus. Classification (NCBI taxonomy): domain Eukaryota; kingdom Metazoa; phylum Chordata; class Hyperoartia; order Petromyzontiformes; family Petromyzontidae; genus Petromyzon; species Petromyzon marinus. Next base: position 27,222,684 of record NC_133669.1, read on the forward strand.
GGTTCCCCCTGCCGGGGTCTCTGTTGCGCATACAGCACTGTGGTCTCACAGGGGGGGGGGGGGGGCGGGGTTAGTCTCGGTGAGCTCCGGGGGGCCCACCACCTGCCGGCAATGGCCCCCCGTGAAGCACGGGCAGACTTCCTCCACCCTTTTCTCGGCGCACACCGCGGGCCGCCTTGACAAGGCGTCCGCGTTTGCGTGCGTACGCCCAGCTCGGTACTCTATTTGCAGGTTGTACTCCAGCAGCTGCGCCAGCCATCGGGCCATCTGCCCCCACGGTTCCTTGAATGTAAGGAGAAACTGCAGGGCATAATGGTCGGTGCACACCCGACATTTCCTGCCGTACAAATACGGTCGGAACTGTTTACACGCGAAGATCACGGCATACAGTTCTTGACAGGTCACGCAATAATTCAGCTCGGCTCCACTCAGGGTCCGACTGGCGTATGCAATGACCCGCTCCGTCCCACCCTGTACCTGTGACAGCACCGCGCCCAGCCCACTGCTGCAGGCGTCGGTGTCCAAGATAAAATCCGTGGTGAAATCGGGGAAAGCTAGGGTGGGGGTGTGGGTGAGGTGGTCTTTGAGGGTGGTGAAGGCCGTTTGGCAGGCCTCCGTCCATCGATAGGGGTTCTTAGGGGAGGTGAGTTGGGTGAGGGGGCGTGCAGTCTCGCTGAATCCCTTTACAACTCGACGATAATAGGTGGCGAGTCCCAAGAATGACCTGATCTCTGTCAGATTCCTGGGCCTTGGCCATTCCACTATGGCGCGCACCTTTTCCAGATCGGTGCACACCCCCGCCTCGCTGACTCGGTGTCCGAGGTACCCTACCTCCCGCTGCGCAATGTAACACTTACGCGGCTTGAGCTTGAGATGGGCTGTTAGCAGTCGCTGTTACACCTCTCGCAACCTGGACCAGTGCTCGGACAGAGATCTGCTGAACACTATCACGTCGTCCAGGTAAATCAGGCACTGTTCCCACTGTAAACCCCGCATTACCAACTCCATCAACTGCTGGAACGACGCGGGCGCGTTAGTGAGTCCGATCGGAAGCAGTCGAAACTCGAACAGCCCCATCGGGGTGGTAAATGCGGTTTTCGGCCGATCCTCCTCTGCCATCTCCACCTGCCAGTACCCGGACGCCAGATCGAGGGTGGAAAAATACCGTGCTCCTGCGAGGCTGTCAAAGGTGTCGTCGATGCGCGGTATGGGGAAGGCGTCGCCGAGGGTGACTGCGTTAAACTTTCGTTAATCAACGCAGAACCGGGTCGACCCGTCCTTTTTCGTCACTAGCACCACCGGGGCAGACCACGGGCTCATCGAGGGCTGGATTATGTTATCATCTAGCATATCCGCGACTGCCTCCTTGATCTGGGTCCGTTCAGGCGCGCCCACCCAGTATGCGGGGATTTTGATAGGTCGGGCTGCACCCGTGTCAATTGTGTGCTTAACAAGGTCTGTCCGACCTACATCCGAATCGTGCTCACTGAACACGTCGGCGTACTCCTGCAACAACCCGCGCAGCTGATCGGCCTCCCCCTTGGGTAAGTCCGCCCAAGGCACATGTAACGCGTCATGCAAGGGGGTGATCTCGGCTCGGGGAATCGGACCGACCCGCCAGGCCAGAACCTGGTTGTCCTCGGGGCGGCCAGGGTCTTCCGCCCAGAGTGCGAACACCGAGTCGTTAGAGTGGCGCATGTGCAGGGGGTGTATGGTGCCTACTGTGGTGCACCGTCGTCGCATCGCCGGGGTACTGTGTGGGTTAAACACCCAGCGTGGCTGACCCGACGACTCCGTACCGCTCTGCCAACTCCGGGTGAGGAGTTAGCATTACTTTGCCCGATGGTCGGTTTGTGGGGTCGGTGGAGGGTGTTGCCACTGGCACCAGCATCTCGGCAAATGGCCCGATTGTGACGGCCGACACCAGCATAGCGGCCACGGGTGTGAAGCGAGGGCGATTTGGCTTGGGTCCCAGGAACGGGATCCGCTCCCCACTGCCCTCCATGGTGGTGCATCGCTGGCGGGGCTGCACGTTGAGCCCCAGTTTCTCCAGGAGGTCCGTACCTGTAATACACTCGTGGCACAACACACTCGAGACGTAGAATTCCTGTGTGCACACCTGGTTTCCGAGACGGACCTCGACGGAGATCCTTCCCAGCAACCCCATCCCGGCTCCGCTCGCTGTGTGCAGCACGCGATCTGGGGCCTGCAGGCGGCTCACGTCAACCCCGTGCACGCTGCAGTGCGCGGCGCTCACGAGTGAGGCTACGGCCCCCGTGTCCAGTAGGATCCGGGTGCGCTGCCCATTCACCTGTCCTTCCACCAACGACGTGGCCCCCGTGATTCCCGCCACCAGCTCCCGCAGCCAGTCGCCCGTGCTCACCATGTCCCTGGGTGTTGTGGTCGGAATCTGCATGGTGTCACTCGCTCACCATTATTATTATTATTATTGTCGTTCTGCAAAGGGACCGTGTTGACTGCACCCCTAGGTGGTCCACTCTCTAGGGGGCGTTGGCGTTTAACCGTGGCGCGTTTCTAGCGCGGGCGATCTGAGGACAGTCCCTTACGAGGTGCCCTTGACAGTCGCACAGGTAACATGCTCGGGGAAGGGCGGCGGCCCCGTAGGAGCCTCCCCGCCCGCTCCCTATTTCCCCTCCCGTTTACCGCTGCCCAGACTCCGCCTCTAGTCGGGCTACCCTCCCGGCCAGCCCTCCCACCTCGGTCTGAACCGTCTCCACTGTAGTCTGCAGCACAGTCATGTGTGCCCGTACTTGGGTTACCTTGTTGTCCACTTGGGTTATTCTCTCACCCACTTGGGTTACCTTGTTGTCCACTTGGATTATTCTTTCACCTACTTAGGTTACCTTGTTGAGATGCTTACAGTTCATGTCTGGCTGCCACCACGCCGTGCAAGTTAAGGATCGCTGGATTTTCTCTGCGGCCAGCTCCTCAATCACCTCAGTCGTGTACCCTGGGCGTGCGATCTTTGTTAGCTCGCGCACATCCTCGGCATAATCGCGCAGGTCCTCGCCGGGTTGGCGATGGCGTGCCTCTAAGGCCGCTTTTGCCTCCTCATTGCGCGTACCGAAACGCAGATCAAGTCGGCGAATCAGCTCCTCTAGCTGTGTCTGTGCGCTTGTGGGTAGGGCTTCCAAAAAATCGGCTGCCCGCCCATCCAGATTCATATTAAGTTGACGTAACACCTGCGCGTCCGTCCACCGAGGATGTTGCGGGCAAACGCTTTCCACGAAGGGGTACCCCGGCCTGTGAATATATGCCTTATTTTCGCGTGGGGTAACGCGGGGGTTAGTACTGCTTCTGACGCCAAACTTTGGGGGCAAATGTCCCAAGCCATCACCGAATTGTCGGGGCCGTTGGCTCCCGACTCCCCCGCCACATTGATCCCACTACCCCTCGGCTGCTCTGTGGGGTTTGGGCTAGCGACCTCCACTACCCCGCCCTCCTGTGCTGCTGACCACGTCTGCATGTTTTAACCGATGGGTAGGGCGCGTCGCTTTACACTAGCGGTGCGCTGCGAGGTGGTGTACCGCGAGGAGCGCGTTCGCCCATAAAAACTCACTCCGGCCCGTGAACAGACTTGCGCGGTGCGTGTCTCCCTCCCACCCCCGCTGCACGTGCACCGGTAATAACAAACGCGCCTCTACCCCCTGCCCATCCCAGTACACCAATCGCACGCGAGGGGGTTGGGGTCGACGGATGGGCGGGCGGGACGTTTGCCGTGCGCGCGCCGCCGATTGAGGAGGGTCGGCTGGCTCTGAGTTAAAGAGCCTGTTCGAACAGTCGCGCGAATACGTGCGCGCTCGGCGCTTTAGCTCGCTGCTTCTCGATTAGCAATCGCGCAGGCACGCGACCACAACACCGTCGCACAGGCACACGAGCGCTAAACACCACCGTAAACAGCCGCATAGGCACGCGCACGCTAAGCGCTCCACCCCAATGTAAACAACCTGTGGGTGCGCGCGACCACCAAGCACTCTTCACTCTCGTTTCCGCCGCAAACAGCCGCGTATGCGCACGAGCGCAAAACAGTACTGTACACACTCGTACCGGTATGCGAACACCAAACACTCCGTCTCCCTCCTCGCACTCACAGCGACCACGACACATCTTTATCCTCTATTAGCGGTTTTATTCCTCGCGAGTATCCCGCTAACTACGAGTGTCTGTGCGAGTCAGCAGGCCCTCCTAACCTATAACTCGAGGAGCCCAGATTCAGCTTATCTTGCCTATAGCTCCGCTTTCTACCCTCTATTCAATAGCCCAAACTTACCTCTCCTCTATTTACGATTGCTTCCACTCTGTTGCGCTGAACGCTGTAGAAAGGCGATACTGTAAGTCGTCTCCGGAGAGGGTTGAGTCTAGCTGCGCTTGGCTCGTCGCACGGACGTCTCGAACGGCTGACCCTCCTGCCCCGTGGACCGTGATGATTTTGCAGAAGGCTTTTTTTACTGTCCCCCTCACCTCCTTTTTATCCTACCTGTCACCAAACATATTGCACGGACCCTACACATCATCGCCCGTGCCTTTTCATATTCGAGTCTATTACCTTACTGATAACAAAAGGCACTCTGATGCTTTCGAAACCTATGCTGCCCGGGCCAATCGGAGGTCACGTTATTTTTATCTCATTGTCATTGAGTCCCTAATCCCATTCATAATAAAGGCGCACTGTGGTTCTCACACCCCAGGTGGCCCAGTCCATTCAGATGTTGGATATTCTTACCCCTTTATTATCTAGATCCCTGATCCTAACAAAGGCATTCTGTCCTGTGACCTTATCTAGCACAAAAGGCATTCAGATGCTTCCGCCCCTCGTCGCCCTTCTCATTCAAAGGCCTGAATGCTCCTATCCTGTTGTCATTTGGATCCGTGAGCTCACCTATAATCAGGGGCATTCAGTTCCTAATTCCATCTATAACAACAGGCATCTCGTGGTTCACACGTCCCGTGCCGCGTGTGTAATTTCGTCCGTGGTGGCTTTACGGCCTACGCCGCGACTACGTGATTTTAATATCAGGTCACGGCGCTGCGGTTCGTGTCAGCTACGGGGGGAGATCGGCCAAATTTCCGGCCGTAGGAAACCATGAAACTTAATCCCATTAGGGACTTCTGGAAAAAAACCTATCGGCCAGGTGATCTCCCCTTCCGGCGTTCGTGCGGGGGGGGGGGGGGGAGGGGTGGGTGCGGCAAAGTGCGCTACGTCGGCGTTGTCACACCCCAGGGGTGGTGTCGCGGTGGTGGGCACGGTCCCCAACGGAGCTACTCCGCCGTGGTGGCACCACATAATTCCTGCAGTCACGAAAGCTTCGAATCTAATTTCACCCACATCATCACCAACATCATCACCCACATCATAATCTTCATCTACATCATCATCGACATCATCACCAACATCATTATTATCCACATCATAATCATAATTTACATCATCATCGACATCAGTATCATCCACATCATCATGACCACCCACATCATCTTCAGCCACATCAGCATCCTCCACATAACCCTCATCCACATAACCATCATCCACATCACCATGACCAACCACCATCGTCTTCGGCCACATCACGATGTGTTTCTCTATCTTTGTGTCTGTGTTTTTGTATTCCTCGTGACCGTGTCCCTGTCACTGTTTCTGTGTCTCAGTGTTTCTATGTTTTTGTGTTTACGTATCTCTGTTTTTCTGTATGTCTCTTTGCCACTGTGACTGTGTTTCTGTGTCTCTGTGTGTTTTTGTGTCTTCATGATTCTGTGTCGCTGTGTTTATTTCTGTGTCTGTGTCTCTCTCTTGCACTGAGTGTTCTGCACTCTTTTAATGTCAGGGAAGCCGTCCCCTCCTTATCTAATGACGTCATTAACCAATGAACTGGTCCCTTTTTTTGCAATGACCCTTCTCCATGTCATCAATAATAGCGTAGCATGTGAGGCTTTGACTGAATTAAAATATGCAATAGGCACAATAGGCGACGTTTTGGGAAATGGTCTTCCTTTCTTCTTCATACCACATTCACAGAGAAGCCAGGAGAGAGGCAGATTGGATGCTAAGAGCTGCAGGCATGCATTGGTTTACACCATGGGCCTGGGGCCCGATGAGAATCACATTTCACACGAGTTTCAACGTTCAGGTTCTCATCAGCGGCAGAGTCAGGCTCGATTGAGCCTGATGAAGGTGAATCTGCTGCTGATGAGACAATGAAAGTCAAAACCGGTCCAGAGTATTGCTGGAACTGAACAAATGGTTCAAGCAAGCCTGACTCTTGATGAGACACTGAATGTTAAAACCGGTCCAGAGTTTTACTTGTAAGAACAAATGGTTAAAGTGAGCCAGAGAGGCCCTCTGATGCTTTGTCTTCATCGGCCTTGATAGCAAGCCGAGTGTTACAGAGTATCAGAGGAGGTGGGAGTGTGCGTATTTGCTTTTTCGGAGTTGGTGGGATGCTAAGTTTACCAAACTAAAGTGAGCATCCAACGCCCTGCATGAACATAAAGGGCCGGTTGACTCTGCCCACGTATGTATGTTGAACTTCTTTCGCAGCATACGTAGCCAACCTTACTACTCGGAGGTCCACGTGTGTACATTAAAGCCATCACCATCTTAACCACACGTTCAGGGTGGTGCATGAGGTCTCGAGGCTTCATTTTCGCATTGTGTAGATGATAGAGGTTATTGGGAGACACCTGGGGCCTAAAGGTGCGGTAGAGGGAATGGACACTGTTTGACCAGAGGAAAAAATGCACCAAGTAGTGTGTGTAAACACAACATAGCGGTAGACAAGTCGAGAGGCTGAGTTGATTGATTGCAAGGGCCCTTAATCAGACCATACCGAAAGTGACTCATCGGGGCCACTGCGCATCAGTGTCCAAACCGAGTGGAACCGTTCTATGCATGACAAGGAGGCACAAGTCCCACCGTGGGTTTCAAGGGGGAGTCGGTGAAGCCAAGACCCAGACCCCTCCCCGTCCCCTCCCCCGCTATGAACTTCGAGTTGCATGACATACAGACGAGTTTGAGACGATGTTACGAATATTGTATTTTTATTACGTCTATTAAACCAACAATGATACTTATATAACTATGAATAAAATTAATCTTAACTGTTAACAGGTGGCCTTGGTACTTGCCCTTTTTGGCTTCATCTGTGATATCACCAGGCCACCTCAGCTCTCAAATGCTGGTTCAGCTATGCCCTTCCATGTCCTGGAAACCGTGGCGAGGTCATCCTCTGAGGACTGCCCGGATGAAAACCAGGATGGCAGGGCCCAGCGTAGGGCTAACTACACTAATGGGCTAGTCCCATGTGTGTGGTGTGTGTAGTGTGTATGTGTGTACAGTCAGTTCTGCTATAAAGCATGTTTTCATCACGCAAATATTGTATTAAGGAACACATTATTTTTATAACGCGGATGAGAATTGGATGAACGCGATTGAGTGAATAGAACTATGCCGTGCGAGTTGGAATAAGCGGTTGTATGGCTGCCTCGGCATAAGATCACGCAAGGCGAATCTAGATGCTACCCATGCACCTTGGTCATTGTTCAGCCTGCATACGCATCTCGCGTGTCATCGTGGACTGTGTTTTACTCTATACAGTATTGCTGTATTCGTCTCGCTTTATCATGCAACTTTGTAGTGCAATATTAATGAATTAACCATGTTTCTTCTAATATTATGTTTATCATGTTGTTAGTAACTTTATTTGTTAATATACATTTTTTAAACATTATAAAGTACGTTTTATGGGTGGAAAAGGGGTAACTTTTGATGCTATGGAAACAAATTAAGCCTTTAACATGTTTTTCCTATACTTGCCTAATGACCAAATTATAGTCGACCCTTCTGCATCGCGACTTTCCCCATTGCGGTTTCAATATATTGCGGGGTCGTTATAAGAAATAAAATGGGAATTTTTGGGGAGTTTTTGGGAGTTTTGCGAAAGCCACCGATGACACGCAAAGGTCAGCAGACAACACAAAAAGTTTAGGGACTCATAAATCCATTAAATATATGTACAGTACTGTATAATATTAATCTATTGTATCTTTCAACACCATAAATATACACTTTATTTTTTAAAGTTACATTTTGTAAAAAGTTAAGTTTGCTAAAAGAACGCAAAAGCCAGCAGACGACACGCAAAGGCTGAACATGTAGAGATAATTTAAAAAGTTTAGTAACTGGAGGTGCTTGCTTCGCTCACCAAGGGGACCAAAACATTTAACTTGTTTTTTTCAGATCGCGGGGCCTGCACCTCTAACCCCCGCGATGTGGAAGGGTCGACTCTACTTGTTAAATTACCAGCTTACTTAATGACCGTATTCATGGAACCAATTACCGTCGTTAAGAGGGGTTTTATTCTATATGTGTAGGGGTAAAAAAACTCAGGAGATGGGATCTGATATTGATGCTAGCACCGGAAGTTGCTCATGTATTCGCTTAGGCGAGCGTGTGTGTATACGGTGTGTGGAATGTGTACGCGCCCAGGATGAGCATTACGGTCGCATGCGGTGCATTTCTTAAAGCCACGGAAGAATGAGCATATGGCCCTGTATGCTCGAACCAGACGTGACTTCTTCTTCTCTTTCTGCAGGGGTTCACCCCACTCTCTAGTCTCCTCCTTGGCGGATGCCTCCGAGTGGATTGATGTGTCCACAACAGGGACACACTGACTCGGCACTTCCTCATCCCTCGGCACTTCCTCATCCCTCGGAATTTCCTCATCCCTCAGCCAGCTGTGCGCCAGTGCCTCTGCTGGTGTCATCCGCAGAGCTGGATCCCATCTGTTGAGGCACACAGAAATATGTGGCACACGTGGCAAGGGTGATAATGATGTAAGTATTTACGTGAACATTTTTCTCTTACTGTGTCCATTAACTTACGTGTGTATGTTCAACTTATTTCGCACCATACATAGCCAACCGTGCCAATTGCAGGTACGGGTGAAGGACAACAAACTACATTCAATCATGAGTTTAAAAAAACGTAGTTTTCAATCTATATTTAAAAGTTAATTGCCCCAGTGGTGTTGTGGTTAATTTGTGGTTCATTTGTGGTAAGCACTTTGTGTGTATTGAGTGTGATGTATTCGTTTAGCAAGTGTAATCCAATGCAGCTCCGTGAACACTGGACGGACATGGTTGGATCTTGCAAAGAATATTGTACATGCTGCAGCTTCCTAATGCTTTTTGCAGACGTCCCGTAGACTAGTGAGTTGCAATAATCTAACGTATACGCCACGATGTTGGCTATGTCATGACTCAATAGTGGCTGATTGTGTCATAGAGCCCTGATTAAAAAAAAATTGCAGGACCTGACTATATAAAAAAGGGAGAAGCATAAATCCTCCACTATTGGTGATGACTGGCAGATGAACCTTCTGTTCTCCCCACTGTGCCACCTTGATGTATTTTTCCCCCTGGTGGTCCGCTCATTGTGAACATCGCTCCACTACCCTCAATTGTTGTTGGAGGGTCAATGCTTACAACTGTCCAGTAGCCTCAAGGTACGTGTAGCCTGGCGTTGCCCAGTGGCATCCTTCACCGAGCCCCCTCCACATACATGATATACATATATCGATATATGTTCCTTTTAAGGGCTTTCATGTAAGAGTATGTGAGTCTATTGGTTTCTATAAGTGTATAGACCATGTGAGTGTATGAGTCTGGGTCTTTATATGTGTATGGACCACGTCAGTGCATGTGAGTCTATTTGTCTATGTATTTGTAAATGTATGGCTGATGTAAGTGTATGCAAGTTTGTGGGTCTCTATGTAAGTGTGTGGACATTAAGGGCCTTCATGATGGTGGGCAATCTCAGGTAAAGCTATGTGGCCTGAAGTCAGAGCCATTCCCTGTTTACCTTGGGGTGCGAACGGGATGTCCTCTGCCTCCCACATTATTTAACATCTTTTTCGACCACGTAGTCTGTGGATATTGGTATGGACCATGTGAGTGTATGACAGTATATGGGTCTCTCTTTACGTGTGTAGTGTTATAACGCGGGCTGCTGACGGGGAAGCGGCAGAGGCAGCAGGGGGCAGTACACACATCAGCAGAGGGAGATCTAAAGGGAAGCCCAGGAAGAAATCGATCTGGAAGCCTGAGAACCCGCTAGTAGGTTCGAGAAAGAGGGCGTGGCAAGGGCGGGGCGAGGCCACGCCAGGGGAATAAAAGGGGGCCCGGGACGGGAACTCGCGGCTGTTGCTGGAAGTGGATCCCCTCGCCGTGTCACCGTTCGTCACCTTCGTCGGTTCCGTCTCCGACCACCTTAGACGCCGCAAGCTAGACAGCCTGCAGACTGTTCCAGCTAGGTAGTACCTTCAAGAACATGGATGTGTGACTAGTGCGTAGGCACGCGGGGCACATGTGGTTTCCTGACGTGTGGAATAAGGAAGGTCCCTTAAGAACCCTGTCTCCGACTGAGTCACTACACGTGCATCGGCCATGTAAGTACGTGAGTCTGTGGGTCTCTATGCAAGTGCATGTTTTTACATGCAAGACTATGGACAATGGTGTTTAATGGGAGATATGGCTTGGAAGATGAAGAATGATCAGAATAGAGGGTGGAGCTAGTGATCAAAGAGGAGCTTTCGCCAGTGATGTTAAACTATTAAACTCTTTTCTTTTTACCAGGTGACTGAATGGGAAAACCTCTCGGTGGTATGGTGGGAGCGGGGGGGTGTTCTTACTCCAGGCAGCGGCTAATGAAGTCATGGAACTCTGAGTCCTGGCTCCCGAGTGCCAAGTAGAGGGGGTGACTGCCTGGGACCCTGCTTTGTCCGGACATCAAAGGCATCCCCGAACCATCTGCAGGAACGATGCAGACCAGTTAAAACATCACAACAAACCACAGCACCCTTGTACACCCACAGCGTAGAAACAAAATATTTTAGTGCTCTGACATAGATCAGTGGAAGTGCTTTGACCGCATGTTGCAGAAGTTCATGGTTCAAATTCTGCAAGCCGCCCTGGTTATTACTTCAGTATTAACCATATGATGCTTTGCGCTGTTTGATTTAAAATGGGACATTACAGACCTTGTGAAGTAATAAAATTACCGTGCTGGGGTTATGCCCGCTACTGTGAAATGACTGCAGTTGGTGTCTGTGAAACACAGCAGGCACCTTCCTTTGTGATAGCTTTGCATTCTAAGAATGATAGCGCAAATACCAAGTGCAATCAATATTTATTAGCTATGATAAATCCTTGAGGTAAACAAAGAAGAGCTATTTTAACTGTGATTGAATCTCTTTCAAGCAAAACATTATTTTTTACCAGGTAAAGCCCACTGAACTATTGCCTCTTCTTCAGAGGCGACCAGGCAAAGGGGAGAAGATATGTTCCCGCAATGTACAGCAGCCAGGGTGGGGATCCACGCGACGACCTTCTACATTGCAGGTGAGGGAGGAAACGTCTCCTCGCCTCTGCAGCTTCCCAAAAACGTCCGATCTGATTGCTAAACGTGGTTTTGAGCATTGCCCTTCACATTACAGATGATTCTACTAAAATAATGATTACTAGTCACAACTGGCATCTCTTTAATCGCTTGCACTTCATGGTACTTTAATTTGCTTGCCTGTGTCAGGTGGTGGAGAGCCTTAATGACACAAATTTGGGCAGATCACCATGAGGTCTAACCCTTCCCCAAAAAAGCATTATGAATTATATTGACTGCAAAAAAACGTGTGGAAGTAGTTAACTATACAAAGTAATGCCCCACTAAACTCTTAACAGACCCAGCTCCGCCTCAAACTTAATGCGGTTCCCCCGCTCGCCCCTTCACTCACCAAAGTACTTGTTTCTCCCAGGCGCGCCATCAATCAAATTCTGAGGAGGCATCCCGAGGGTCTACACACAATTTACAAAGAGACAATGATCACCCATACAGTATTGACACACTTGGGTGGCATGTTTTGTCTATGAGCACCTACTGATGATGGCACAGCACCCAAGGCCACACCGCAGTAGCTATTTTACAAATCACTCTAGGTATTGATTTAATGCTTAGTCGATATTTGAGAGGCCAAGGACTGGTCCAACATTCAACACCACATGGTCAGGGCGCTAACCACTCAGCTACCACTCCCGATGGTTCTCGCATGCAGGCACACGGCAGTGTTATTGGCATGGCCCAGCAAAACCGCGTACGCAGCACGTTGCAGAAGTTCACCGATCAATCCCAGTGACTGCCCTGGTCTTTCCTGCTGTATTAAACCACAAAATACTATGCACCATCTGCCTCATTCACAGCGGAGGTTATGGGTCCCGTGGCTTCATTTGAAATTGCTTATATGGTTGTGACAATTGTCTTCATTACAAGCAGTTGAGATGAAACAACAATAATTCGCGCGATAAATGCTTGTTCATCTGACAATTCAAATTGTTTACAGGTGGTTTTAGGGTTACATTTGGCCAATCCGTGGCCTCACGCAATAATCTATCACGAGTCATAACACCAGCTCTAAAAATCTATGCGTTCTGCTCATGGTTACCTTGACGGGTCTACGCCTGAGTAATTGCTTCTGTCACGCGGTTGTATGCAACTCAGTAGCTTGTGTGTGGACAACCCTGCAACCAGTCGCGAGCACTTGTATGCCTCTTTCTCACAGAAGAGACGACTTAAGTGGTCTGCTCAGGGAATTGTAAGGAACTATTTCCTGTCGCATGTTCTATTGGTCATACCAATTTTGAATATTATGTTAATACCCTTGATGTGGAAATACTCGCTGAGAAGTGAACGTGGTTAGAAGCAATGACTGAGTTGGGCGATTTCAAGAGCAAATTGGTCGTGAAATTGATGCCAATAACGGAATTGTCAGTGTTACTGCTGTGTGGGCAATACCTCCATATAACACGGGAGCTGGTCGAGTTTGTTGATGGCCGGAAAGAGGATGCGTCCGGTAGCCAACTCGGCCACTGTACAACCCAGTCCCCACATGTCAACCGGGAAAGATGACATGTGGCCCAGGTACGCCTCTGGGGCAAGGTACGCGTGGGAACAAAAATTCTGTGAACCTGTGAATTACAAAAGACAAACATCACCAATATAGCCTTTAACAGCAACACACAGGCACAAAAAACAAGTATAAAAACACATGTACTCACCTATAGGTCTAGACACATGCACACACACAGGCGCAGAGATGCAAACACGTGTATATACACACACACACAAAACGTCCCCATATAGCCTTTAACAAATTTCTATGGAATTTTCTTTTAGCGAGCACCTAATGAAGGCCTGAACAACACACACGAGGATGGGTGGCCAGCACCACGCTCATCCACCTTTGTCTCCTAAAGTGGTGGTGCCTAGGCACCGCACATGGTACTCATTTATGGCTGAGTCGACCTAGGGGAGGCCCAGGACTGGTTCAGATATTCATGAACGCGTATTTTACTCCAGTCACCAGGATTGTAGTGCTGTCGACTAACCCCAACACTACGGCTCCTCACTGCATAAACAAAGAAAAGTTCCCCCATGTAGCCTTAGACATTGTTGGGGTAAGTGCAATTAGTGACAACCTATGAAGTCTGGAACGACACTTGAAGGGGGTGGGTGGCCTGCACCGTGCCTGGCCGCCTTTGTCTCCTGAGTGGCATTGTATACACACCACACCAGGTACTCATTTGAGACTGAGTCTGCCTAGGGGAGGCCCATGACCGGTTCAGAAAACCGCCACTCGAACCTGGGTCGCCAGTTTCGTAGTGCAGTGTGCTAACCACTACACTACTGCTCCTCAAACTGCATAAACACACATTCTCACACTCAGCCACACACTCACGACTCACGTTGGCGTCCCACCAAAATGCTGTTTTCAAAACTGGAACGACACTTGAAGGGGGTGGGTGGCCTGCACCGTGCATGGCCGCCTTTGTCTCCTGAGTGGCATTGTATACACACCACACCAGGTACTCATTTGAGACTGAGTCTGCCTAGGGGAGGCCCATGACCGGTTCAGAAAACCGCCACTCGAACCTGGGTCGCCAGTTTCGTAGTGCAGTGTGCTAACCACTACACTACTGCTCCTCAAACTGCATAAACACACATTCTCACACTCAGCCACACACTCACGACTCACGTTGGCGTCCCACCAAAAAGCTGTTTTCAAAACTCATCATCCGGATGGTCCCTGCCCCAGGCTCTTTAATCGACATGTTCCTCTAGACGATGGGCAGCAGAAGATATTCACATTCAGAGGTTATGATAATAATGTCAACTTGTAATGCGCCAATGCCATGCAGTATTCACTCTATCTGGAAGAGCGAGAACCACTCTGAGGCACGAGGAGAGGCCACAGATGATGTTTCACACCATTGGTGTGATCCACCAACCTGCGGCTCTACAGTGCTGAATTACAGGCATGCACAACAATTCAGCCTGCAAAACATTGATCATGTAGCAAAATTACCATAATATTAAAAGGGGAATTGGAGATGACATGCTTTTGCCAAGGTTATTCAAAGTGACTCAAGAGAATGTTTTCTGACGGCTGCCAATGGGGTGCCAATTCAAATGTATTTAGATGAAATGATGCCAATCGATAATCTCATGTAGAGCACTCTTGGATACCCGGCGTAAAAGAGGGCGCTCTTATCATACCTGAATAACGATTGTTACAAGAGGGCCAAACGGAGCTTGTAGCTGTGAGTTTGAGTTAGGCAGAAGCATGCACATGCATGAAGTTGGTAACGTATTCTCATGCGCATGAGCAGCATGAAAACAGGTGGGCAGCTGTCAGGTTAAAGCACAGCTGCTTATTTGCAAAGCCTCCTTTTACTTGCACTGGTTTGTGTCTCCATGATTTGGGCAATGCTTTGTTTCGACGTGTCTGGTTTTCTCTTGTGCGAGTCCCTAATAGCAAAAAACCTTTAAACTTAAGTTTCACCCATACATAACCCTCTGTACAACAGTTATGACCCGCAGCTATTGACAGTTGGACAGAGTGGCTGCATTAACGCTTTGATCAATGGGTCTAGGTTTTATGAAGATGAGCCCCAAACGGGAACTCAAATTAATGCTGCACTTGCACTGAACGTGGTCTCCACTCACCGGCTTGATGTCCCCATGCACGATTCCCTTTGCATGGAGTTGAATGAGGAATTTGAGAATGGACTTGGTGAACAGTTTCACCATTGTCATCTCCATGTGCTGGGGTGCCGTGCAATCAACGGCACTTAACAGACGTCTTCTGTTAAAGAGACAACAACACAAAGTCAGTGCCATCCTGTAAAGGGCTGAGTCAACAATAACAATGATCAACAATTATTATACTCGTTTATCATATGGAAGCCTCACTAAATGTAAACACTTTCTCCAGAGGGTCCCGCCAAGTTCTCCTGTCGGGGTGACATTGTTCCTATGTGTAATCCCAACTGAGTCATTTTAAGGTATTTTCTCAGAATTGGAAAATTTGTCGGATGCCAGTTAAATTGTGTGCGAGTGTTTTGCTATTGGAGGAATCCGGAGAATGCAGAGGAATTCCATGCAGAACAAGGGGAGAACAAACTCCACACAGACACTTATCCGAGTCAGCAATCGAACCCAACCTCTTGGTATGATGCACGAGTGTTACCACTGCCGCCACACTGCCGGTTGTTGGCGTGGCTGTAGAAAAATTAGCAAGTCTGGAGGAGAAAATGGAGTGGAGCAGCCAGCTTTGCATGTCTCTGTTGAGCTGCTCAGACAGCGGGGTACGTACTTCGGTATGAGCTGCATGACGAGGCAGTTGTGACCCCTGAAGGTGAAAAAGTCGAGGATTCTGACAACGTTGACATCATCATTAGCCCAGCCCTGAAGTTGGCGCAAGATGTGGTACTCCATCCACTGGCTGTGGTCTTCCTCGGCACTGCACAGCGGAAATCCACAGCTTCATATTAATTACAAGAAGTGACCCTGGCAACACGCAGTATGTCGCTCGCTCTAAAAGACAGTTGTCCTTCATCACACCTGCGATTAATACAGTGGGCTACGTACGGCGCGAAAGAAGTTAAACATAAATCCAGAGAAAACCCGCACATATGAGCACCATAACACTACCCACATAAAGATGGAATTGATTTACTGTCCTGCCTTCTCCATGCAAGCCATTGTGAAGTCTTACCTGAATGACTGTCTCCACATCTTCACAGCCACTCGGGTGTTGGTCTTGTGGTCACGGCATTTGAAGATCTGGCTGTAAGGTCCGACCACCTTCTTCAGCACCTCATACCGGAAATTGAGGTGCTCATGCTCGACCTGCGGAGCAATCACATCAACTAAGTATACTGATCCAGTCACTGCTCATTCAGTCACTGAGTATGGATGCAATATTTTGTGTGGCATGTGTAAGAGTGATTGTGTGAATGTGTCAGGTATGTTGGCCGGATGTTCTGCAGATGATCATGGTGTTTGCCAGTGTGCAGACTTTGTATGTTCTCCACGTGTTACGTGCCCTGAGGAGAGTCGTACCGAGACATAATGGTTGTAGACATCATCGTAGCCATGGTTCTGGGTGCCAAAGCCTTTGTTATGGACGCCGAAATACCAGACGTTATTCACGGTGAGGACCTCGCTTCTCTCGGTGGGGGTCAGGAAATCCCCAAAGAGCTTCAAGATTTCTGCAAACATGAGAACAATGATGATTAACACTGTACTATTGTTATAATATTGTTTTGTTAAATACGTTTTCGTTTCTTTAATTTGTTCATTAAGCAATGTAGTGGGTTTTTTTTCCATTGGATTGTTAACCAATTCCGTATTCCTATAACATGTGAAGAACAGACTAATGACAAATTTGGTATCACCACCTATGTAACCGCGCTTTTGACATGAAGACTTGTTTAACATCCAAACGATCGCAGGACACCCATGAAACATAACCTGGCTGCTTATTGGGCCCTTCCTGCTGAAATGATAATAAAATGTATGATGCTTGTTTACCCAAGAAAGCTCCACTGAGTGCCTGAACTGCATATAATCACCAACACTATATTTTTTTGCATTGGGATGTTTTAGTAATTTTCCTTCGCTGTGGGAGGAAACTGAAGAGCCTGGAGGAATCCCATGTAGAGCAGGGGGAGATTATCCCGACTCCAAAGAGAAATGCACGAGGAGTGTTCCTGCTGTGCCACCCTGCCTCGCAACATTTTTATTCCAAAACCATTCACATGCTTGATTTTGTTTTCAACTATGGCCACCATGACGTCCCCCACCATGACTTCTCTAATCATATCTATCACCTCGTGGGGTTTTACTACTGGCGATGGCAACGCCGTCCGATGTGGGCAGCGCACTCCATTGCACGTCGCTCCTGGAGCCCACCTTCTCTTCAGCCTTGGCCATCTACACACACAGACAAAGATGCAGGTCTCCCGGTATAACCTTTAGCAATCTGTTGAGGAAAGTGCAGTAAGTGAGCAATGAGCCAAAATCGCTGAGGGCCTGGGTTCCACAGTGAGGAAGGCCAGGCTTTGGAAATATGGGGCGAAGTTGCTATGTGGTCCAGCCATTGGGAACTCCCAGTGGCAGTTGTCCCTGTGCATTAGTCTACCAGTGGACTAGTAGTCTACCAGTGGAATATTAGTCTACCAGTGGACCATGAGTCGACCAGTAGACTATTAGTCTGGATGCAGGAAGTTGTGGGTACGATGCCGACCCTGTGTGACTGATAGTGAGCGTGAAAGTATTAAGTGATTATGAGAGAGTGAGAGTTTGTAAGTATAAGAGTGAGTGGGAGAGTGCGTGAGTTTTAGAGTTAGTGAGATAGTGAGATAAAGTGTGAAAGTGCATGAGTTTGAGAGTGAGATAGTGTGAAGGTGAGTATCAGAGTTAGTGAGTGAGCATGAGTTATTGATAATAAATGTGAGTGAGTTTGAGAGTTAGTGTGAGATTCAGTGTGTGAGGGGGTGTGAGAGTGAGTGTGAAAGTTAGTTTGAGATTGATGTTGTGAGAGTGCATGGTAAAGTGAGAGAGTTAGTGTCAGAGTGAATGTGTGTGAACGTGAGTGAGAGAGTTACAGTGAGTGTGATAGTAAGTGAGTGTGTGCGAGTGAGACAGATTGAGTGAGTGAGAATGAGAGAATGAGTGTGAGTGAGTGTGAATGAATGTGAAAATGAGTGGGGGAGTTAATGAGAGTGAGTGGGAGCATGATAAAGTGAGCAATAGAGTGAGTGTGAGTTAGTGAGTGTGAAAGTTAATGCTTGTAAGAGTTATTGAGCGGGAGAGTAAGAGTGTGAGAGTGAGTTAGAGTGAGAGAATGAGTTGGAGAGTGCGAGAGTGTCTCTGAGTGAGATTCAGTGAGAGACAGTGTAAGTGAGATAGTGTGAATGAGTTTGAGAGTTAGTGTGAAAGTGAATGTGAGAGAGTGTGAGCAGGAGAGTAAAAGTGCGTGTGAGAGTGCATGTGAGTGAGCGAGTGAGACAATGAGTATGAGCAAGATAGTGAATGTGATCATGAGAGTGAATGCTTGTGAGTTATTGAGTGGGAGCGTAAGAGAGTGAGTGTGATAGTGAGTTACTGTGAGAGTGAGTGGGAGAGTGAGAGAGTGCATGTGAGAGAGAATGAGTACGTTAGTGAATGTGAGAGTATGTGAGAGTGATACAGTGAGTGTGAGACAGAGGTTGAGAGTGAAACAGCGAGTCGGACAGTGTGTGAGTGAGCGTGAGTCTCACCGTGCCCCCTCCTCCTCGTCTCCACTCCCCGTAAAGAATCGCAACAAGAGCTCGGCAACTTGCGCTGCTACTGCTGCTACCTTCTCTGCACGTCTCACTACACGGAAGTCACGTGTGCAGTGACGTCACTCACCTCCACGGCTATGGCCACGCCCCTATCTCTCCTCCCCACTCAACGAGTGGCCACATGACCGCCCAACGGTTCGTGCCGTGAGTGTAAGACTTGAGTGAGAAAGTTTGTGAATGTGAGTGTTAGAGTTAGTGTGAGAGTGAGTTTGAGTGAGAGAGTGTGAGAGTTAGTGAGTGTTTTAGTGAAAGAGTGTTAGTGAGAGAGACAGTGAATGTTAGAGTGCCTTTAAGAGTGTGTGAGTGAGTTAGTGAGTGGGTGAGTGTGAGATGGAGTCTCACCGTGCCTCCTCCTTATTTCCAATCCCCGTAAAGAATAGTAACAGGAGCTCAGCTCTTTGTGCTGCTACTGCTGCTACCTTCTCTGCACGTCTCACTACACGGAAGTCACGTGTGCAGTGACGTCACTCTCCTCTACGGCTATGGCCACGCCCCTCTGTTTCCGGTGCGTCAGACGCTCAGACCCCTCCCACTCAACGAGTGGCCACGTGACCCCCCAACGATTCGTTGCGTGACTGGTGAGTTAGACTTGAGTGAAAAAGTTTGTGAATGTGTCAGAGTGAGTGGGACAGTATGAGTGAGTGAGTGTAAAAGTTAGTGAGTGTTATAGTGAAAGAGTGTACATGAGAGAGTGAGAGATTGAGAGTGAGTGTGATGCTGAGTGTGAAAGTGAGTGAGAGTTTGAGTGAGACAGTGAGTGTGAGTAGATAGGGAGTGTGAGAACGAGAGTGAGTATGCAAGTGAGTGGGAGAGATAATGTGAGAGAGAAAGTGTGAGAATGCATGAGATTGAGATAGTGTGAAGGTGAGTATCAGAGTTAGTGAGTGAGCATGAGTGATTGAGACTAAATGGGAGTCAGTTTGAGAGTTAGTGTGAGTTCAGTGTGTGAGGGGATGTGAGTGTGAGAGTGAGTGTGAAAGTGTGAGATTGATGTTGTGAGAGTGCATGGGAGAGTGAGAGAGTTGGTGTCAGAGTGAATGTGTGTGAACGTGAGTGAGAGAGTTACAGTGAGTGTGATAGTAAGTGAGTGCGAATGAGACAGATTGATTGAGTGAGAATGAAAGAGTGAGTGTGAGTGAGTGTGAATGAATGTGAGAATAAGTGAGTGGGGGATTTAATGAGAGTGAGTGGGAGAGTAATAAAGCGAGTGAGAGAGTGAGTGCGAGTTAGTGAGTGTGAGAGTGAGTGCGAGTTAGTGAGTGTGAAAGTGAATGCATGTAAGAGTTATTGAGCGGGAGAGTAAGAGTGTGAGAGTGAGTTAGAGCGAGAGAATGAGTTGGAGAGTGCGAAAGTGGCTGTGAGTGAGATTCAGTGAGAGACAGTGTAAGTGAGATAGTGTGAATGAGTTTAAGAGTTAGTGTCGAAGTGAATGTGAGAGAGAGTGAGCAGGAGAGCAAAAGTGTGTGTGAGAGTGCATGTGAGTGAGCGAGTGAGACAATGAGTATGAGTAAGATAGTGAATGTGAGCGTGAGATTGAATGCTTGTGAGTTATTGAGCGGGAACGTAAGAGAGTGAGTGTGATAGTGAGTTAGTGCGATAGTGAGAGTGCATGTGAGAATGAGTAAATTAGTGAATGTGACAGTATGTGAGAGTGATACAGTGTGAGACAGAGTTTGAGAGTGAAACAGCGAGTCTGAAAGTGTGTGAGTGAGCGTGAGTCTCACTGTGCACCCTCCTCCTCGTCTGCACTCCCCGTAAAGAATAGCAACAAGAGCTCGGCTCTTTGTGCTGCTAGTGCTGCTACCTTCTCTGCACGTCTCACTACACTGGAGTCACGTGTGCAGTGACGTCACTCACCTCCACGGCTATGGCCACGCCCCTCTGTCTCTGTTGCGTCAGACCCTCAGACCCCTCCCACTCAACGAGTGGCCACGTTTCCCCCCAACCATTCGTGGTGTAAGTGGTGAGTGAGACTTGAGTGAAAAAGTTTGTGAATGTGATTGTCAGAGTGAGTGGGAGAGTGAGTATCAGTGAGAGTGAGTGTTGATAAGAGTTAGTGAGTGTTATATTGAACAGTGTGCGTGAGAGATCGAGAGTGAGTGTGATGTTGAGTGTGAAAGTGAATCAGAGATTGAGTGAGACAGTAAGTGTGAGTAGATAGTGAGTGTGAGAATGAGAGTGAGACAGTGAGTATGCGAGTGAGTGGGAGAGATAATGTGAGTGTGAGAGTGAGTGAAAGAGTGATTTAGAGAGAGATTTAGTATGCGAGTGAATGTGATGGTGAGGGTGAAAGTGGGAGAGATAATGTGAGGGACAGAGTGAGACAGTGAACGTGAGAATGAAATGTAGAGTGTGAAAGTGCGTGTGACAGAGTTGGAAATTGCATAAAGTTGAAAAGAATGGGGGGTTGAGATGAGGGACAACCAGGAGAGTTCCGTTCACGAGTTCTGTGTGGAGGGTTTGGGAATCTGTAGTGCAGTGACGTGAGGTGAGGTCAATGGCTGGTGAGGCACTGGCTAGTGTCAGGGCCTGATTCAGACACTGAGGGGGGCATGGCCTTACGGAGGGGGCGTGGCCTCACTGAGCGGGCGTGTCCTAACTGAGGGGGGCGTGTTAGATACGTCCCCGTCACTGAGGCAGATGTGATAGCTGCCTCCCCTGGTGCTTTTTCATTGCAGTTTCATGACGAGACCAGCGAGCCTAGATATCTTCATACATATACGTGAAATAAGTTACATGAAGGCGAGAACACGAAATGAAGGGGTCTACAACCATTACATTGGTGACATACTGAGATTGTAACAGGCACGCGCTTATTGTCTGAGCTCAATCCAGTTACTGAGGGGTTGCGCAATCAGAGGGGAGGCTGAGCTCGTCGCTGCCTCACCTCTCTTCTCTTCTTGTATTTGCAGTGGAGCTTCGCAAATTTGGAGATTTTTTTATTTACTAGATTATTCTTTTTTTTTTACTTTTCAAAACCGCTATTTACATTGGATTATGACAGGTGAGGCTCTGCCTCCCTGCCTTCCCTGACCGCACGTCCCTGCTGTAGAGAGGGTTTGGGGCATCTGTCTTGGGGGTTCCGTGTGGGGGGTTTGGGGGTTCTGTATTGGGGGTTTGGGGGTTTTGTGTGTGGGGTTTGGGGGTTTTGTGTGTGAGTTTGAGGTTCCACTCACAAGGGAACAGGGTGTGATGATACAAACTCTCACATGGAGACTAATAGACTCATAAAGAGACTCACAGACTCGCATAGTTCCCATAGAGGTTCACAACTGTGTGGTGGACACTCTAGTCAGTGGTTCTGCTATGGCACGCCAAAATGTCGACCAATCTCCACTGTGAAGGTGGCAGTGGGTGGCTCTGCCACGAGGTGTGCCGCCGATTAGAGCTACTGCCAACCCTCGCATTCACAGCATAAATTCAATCCTGGAGAGGTGCTTAAGTGGGCTTGGCGATTGTCACGTTTCTTTTTCGGAGATCTCGGTGTTGCACTGAAGACGAACTTCAACACAGACACAGCTCCTCTCTAGGAGCTAGCTGTACCCATAACATGTAGCTCTGTCAACTGCAAAACCAGGGAGAATAGTCATACACACGCATGTATCCTGCAACACTTTCCAACATGTGAGTCACTAAATCCAACCTTTCACACCGAGTAATTCATGTCCCTCCCGCTCACAGCATGCCAGTCCCCCCTTCCAACCACAAAGGCCCCCCTGGAGACAGGGAAAATTCTGTTCGTGATCACCTAAAAAGGTCGATAGGGGACAGGGTGGGTGGCCAGCACCACGCTCAGCCGCCTTTTTCTCGACAGGGCTGATGCTTTACACACCACACCAGGTACTAATTTAAGAATGAGTCAACCTAGGGAAGGCACAGGTCCGGCTCAGATATCGGAGTATCAGGTCGCCGGGTTTGTAGCGCAGCGCGCTAACCACTGCACCACCATCTTCCCCCCACCGCTTCCAACAGGCACCGACATGCTGATGATGGGGGTGAACGGACCCCGCATGCCATGAAGCACACGGGCAACGTCATCTACAACGTCACCTACACGGTGATGGAGATGGGCAACTCCATCATCATCGTCAAGTGGGGCGATGATTGCATCCCCGGCAGCCTCTTCCGCATCACCGTGTCGGGAAGCTACGGCTAGGGTTCACCATGACAACAATGATACGGTGATGATGATAGTGTGACTACGGTATGGCGATGATGGTACTGTAACAAAGATACGGCAATGATTATACCATGGCAATGATACAGCGATGGTGATAGCATGATGACAATACGGCGATGATGATACTGTGACAATATGGCGATAAGGTAATAACGTTGATGATACCGTGACGACGATATGGCGATGATACTGTGAAAACAATACAGAGCTGATCATAGCGCCATGACAATATGGTGATGATGTTACCGTGATGACGATCCAGCTATGATGTACCGTGATGACGAGATGGCGATGACACCGTGACAATTATATGGCAATGATACCATGACAATGGAATGGTAATGATGATGAAACCGTGACGACGATACCGTGATGATGAAAACCGTAACAATACAGCAATGATGATATCATGATGACGATACGGCGATGATGATACCATGACAAAGATACGGCAATGATGATACCATGATAACGATAAGCAGTGAAACCGTGACAACAATACGGCGATGATACCGTGACAACGATACGGCGATGATGATACCGTGACAGTGATACGGCAATGATATCATGATAACGATACAGCAGTGATACCGTGACAACAATTTCGGCGATGATGATACCATGATAACGATACAGCAGTGATACCATGACAATGATACGGCGATGATGAGAGTGATGTTTTATATATGCCTTTTCCAATAATTTATATTAAGAGTGATATTGCCTATTTTTAATGTAATAGATTTCCTTATATATAGATTCAGCGAGTTCCAAACAAAAAAAAATAATGCAGTGACAGATACCTGTGAACTCCTCTCTTGAGGAAACAAAAGGCCAAAATGAAACCCCCCTCTCACGCTAGAATGATTACACTTAGGGGCATTTGAGAGCATCTGTGTCCACAGGCCATGAGATTGTTCAGGCCTTGATGTGACATAGGAAATTACTTCAATAAATTAGAACAGACAGACACACACACGTACACCGGCCAAATGGTCACTCACAAGGACAGTTGTTCCATCGTTAGAGGAAACCGACCAATCACAGGCCGAGGAGCAAAATCAAAGGAGTTCCGGTCCCTTGTGAGAAGACGAGCCGAGGCAAAACATTTCGACTACAACAAAAAAGCCAAGCCATACAAATCAGTCTTGCAATGACAAGCTCCGGGGTATGGTCCTCGAAATCAACCATGGGTGTCGAGTCTTGCAGAGGAGAGGGGCGATGTGTTGCTAAGTGTTGAGTTCGGCGCTGACAGAGTATCTCTGACAGTTTTATTCTACATTCATTCTCATGTTATGAGTCGATTGCAGAGTCAAGGACTGCGAGAAGTTGTATTGTCCTAAGCTATAAGAGTTGTGAGAAGCTAAGAGGTGTGCAAATACATTTGATGAGTTTTGGAGAGTGAGTGAGGAGCAGTGACAAGCAGCTCAAAGCAGAAGCCCTCCTGGATAAAGAGGGGGGGCACACGGGTGGTTGCGCAAGCCAGCTGTTATTCACAGGACCAGCAGAGCAGCGGCTAACCACTAACCACGAGTGTGCTGACTCGGACCCCAGAAACACAGCAGAGATAGTATGTGGACAACTCAAACCATACTGCCAATAGTGGAGCCAGGATTTTCAGGTAGGGGGAAACAATCCAGCACTGAAAAATGATAGGCGTTGTTAGTAACGACTTGTCCCTTACTTTTTATTCGACGTGTGTGCGGCGATGGCGCAGCCATCGATCGAGGGTCGAATTAGAACCTGTGTGATCAGCATCACACTCGCTGAAGGTGAATGCCTTCAGGGAAGTCGTGTACTGTATACGCAACTGCGCACAATTCTGAGTCAATTATAACTTCTTTGCCGTTATTGCCAATTATGGACTCAAACTATTGCCCTATCATCTCAGAGCCCCTGCACGCAATAATATGCTACACAATGCTATTGGGGGTGGCAAAATGTCGATTTATTACTAATAAACCCCAATGATCCGATCGAAAATAGGGATTTCGATTGGATCATTGGGGGGCACGGGCCACCACACCCCCATCCCCCCCCACTGGCTCCGCCAGTGCATAGTGCCCACTATAATTATTAGACCTCATGGTGACTGCCCTCCAACACACATACAATGCGCATTTCGGTACGAAAAAGATTGTTCCAAGAGCTTTTTTTGCTTCGAAAAGGGTTACCATTCCAAGGCGGTGAGTTAATTAGCTGGTCATGAAAAGCATTGTCCTGTCCCTTGAGTTGCATGAACACGGTCATTTAGAAGTATTTGTCATTCGTTTTATTTTCATCACTTAATTTTACAAATTAATTTATTGATGTCACACTAAACATTTATAAGCATCTACGTCATGAATCTACACACTCGCATGAATATTATTTTTTGAGATATTTCTTTTAATTTCAAAATCATTGCAATGAATTCATTGATGTCCACTAACCATTTGATAAGCATCTATTAGCCAAACCTAAACACGCGCATGTACACTATTGTTTCGGGATATTAATTTGAATTGCATAATCTTACCAATTGGGCACATGTTTCTTGAGCATGGTTCCGTATGAATATTGTCATTTTTAAGGACTTTTCTATCGTTGTGTATTGTCGCGCTACTACGAGGAGTTAGCCTGTTGTTTTGTTGCTCAGTTTAACAACCTAACCATTGGGGTTTCATTTACGGATATATGAGTAGTGGTAATTCCAATCATTAGTGTGTTCGCATATTAGAGAGTTTTTAAAAAAATATATATTCAAGTTGCTTAACACAGAAGAGTCTGAGTGGTTCCTTCCTAAGTTCATGCATCATTATCTTAATTATAAGGACTATATCCTGCGGCGAGATCTGAATCCTGAGACCGGACATAATTACACTAAAATCATAACCAGTAAATGTTTAAGCGAGAATCATAATCAGGAAAAGTGCAAGCGAGAATCATTGCATTATCACGATTGGCAATACACCCCTCGACAACAAAGCTAAGCATCACACACACCGTCACACATACACGATACGCCACTAGATGACGAATCCGAGCATCACATCACACACACACATCAATCATTAATAACCATAGACACAGAATACACCCCTAGATCACGAAGCCAAGCCAATAATAATACACATAACCACACGCACACATATTGATCCTTATACAAACTAACACACACATTAATAATACTCCGATACAAGCACACACACATAGATGATATGCATACATTTCCACGTAATATTTTACACACATTTAGCCACACATACGATTGATCACATTACACTTACACTCAAATAATTTGACACACACGTTTGATTATTTTATTAATTTTGCCTAATTTTCACAATTACATACATTGGGATAATTGTATACATTGGCATAATTAAATACTTAACATGTTTCATTTAATTATTTTTCATAATTGAGTTTTTTTGGGTTAGATCGCGTAAATATATGTGTCGTTAAAACCCGCCACCACCCGACACAGCCAACTCGTAAGGGTTGTCACGTAAACAGGACATGCCTCTTTGCCACCAGAACAGCCACAGGTGTGTTGGAGAGCCAAGACACAACATTTACAATCTGAGTACGACGTTTCGCCAGTAATTACAACTAGCTTCATCAGGCGACAGCCAGATTTGTGGAGAAGTCTTACTGTTTCGTTCCCTATATAGAGGCGTAGATGTGTTGACCACCCTTCTGTGCTCTTGCACAATGTGGGGAAGGGTGATTACTGAGGCAACGTACATTATGCATGTGCATTATGCGAGGCCTTTGAACTTGTCCTTCCTGTCTATTGTGTTTATTAAAATAGCCCTACCAACGATACTCCCGATTGAAGTACGCTGCCCTTTGTTTTGTTTTTACAAACATCTGGCAAGTTTATCAGTATTCTGAGAAGTGAAATTAAACATGTTAAAGAAGCGCTGCAAATGAACGGTTAAAATGGCTATTTGCGAAAAAGTAATACTACTGTACAGCCCATGGCCAATCCACTGCTGCATGAAGGCCTCCCCAGCATTGGGGTTGTTTAACCACATGCCACCACGGGTGCTCGGTGCGGGTCGGTAAAGGTAGCGGGCAACAAGCCCTGACATCGCTCGCCATTGTTTATTGTTGTGGCCATGGCCAGGAATTGAACTCATGTGTGCCCGGTTCGTAGAGCAGTGTGGTGCCTAGCCATCTTTGCCACTGCTGCTGCACTCTTTGGCTGTTTACTTAATTACTCACATTCGTGAATAATGACTTTATTCCATTCATAAAGTGCGCTCTTGCTACCGTGTGCATTTAGTCGTACAGTACACTCGGTAGTAAACACGTGTCTGTATGTACGGTCAGTTTCTTTCACACCGTACGTAGCCAACTGCTAATCAGAGTTTGCGGGGTAAAGACAACAAACTAAACAGAAACATCTGGTCTAAAGAAATTAGTTTTTAATTTATCTTTAAAAGTGTATAGCTGCAGTGGCTTTCTAATACAGGAATGAAGAGCGTTCCCAGACATCCGCAGCTCGTCTAAAAGTGCCGCATGATACAGTGACCGTCTTTAAATTTTGATTTAAAGCTTTCGTGACTGCAGTAATTCATATTCTTAGCTCTTTCGGTAAAGTCACGTTGAAGGGAAATAATAAAATAAGAAATATATATATAAAACAATAAAAAATTATCACGACGTTTCGACCATAACACAAACGGTCGTCATCAGGCGTGTCGGTTTGGATTAATTTATTTATTTTTAAACGGTGTATTTTTTTTTAATAAAAAACGTCAGCGCCACGTGCAGCGATTTGGCAGTTTATTTAGAAGGACTAGTCCATCTATGTTCTGAAAAAAGGAGGGGGGAGACGAAAAATTAATGTATGCTGTCTGAAAGCCACTGTAAGTGTGAACAATCAATTAAGACCTGAAATGGTTTATCAAATCTTTCCAATGATTGCTAAGCCAGAATCCATCTTCTTGGTTGAAATTGTCTCTGTGCTTGTATATGTGGATAGCCTCATGAACGAATCTCTCATGGTAGCCAGATGGCTTACAAAGAACCTCTGTCTTGGAAAAGTCAATGTCATGTGAGCCTACTGAATTATAACAATGATCTGCCACGGCCGAGGTGTTGGTCCTACCGTGTTTAAGGTCTGCTTTGTGTCCACAAATGCGGTCCGAGACATGGCGTTTGGTTTCTCCAATGTAACTACTACCACAGAGGCAACTTAGTTTGTAGACACCAGGGTAATGTATGTCCGGAATCACATCTTTTACAGACGGAACCAGATCACGGATTTTATGTAATGTGTTGAAACGGACCTGGATCTTGTGTTTATTCAAGATTTTGGAGATCTTTTTTGTGATCCCCGCAATGTAGGGTAAAGTGATGGTTTTGAAAGGCTCTTCAAGAGGGTCCTTCTTCATGGTTTGAGTGATAGCTTTGCGTATTGTGTAGTTGGAATAACCATTAGCCTTAAGAGTTTGGTGTACGTGCTTGAGTTCACTGCCTATGTGTTCCTGGTCGGATATGCCTTGGGCTCTATGATGAGAGAATTCTTCTGTGATGGATGGTGGTGGGAATCCGGTTTCAGATAAGCATCCGTATGGGTAGCTTTCCTGTAGACACAGAGACTCATTGAACCATCAGGTCTCTTTTTTATTAGGACATCCAAAAAAGGTAGCTTGCCATCTTTTTCGACTTCCATGGTAAATATGATGGCTGGGTGTATGGAATTGATTTGGTCGAAGAATTGGTCTAGAGCAGGCCGGCCATGTGGCCAGATGACAAAAGTGTCATCCACGTACCTCTTCCATAAGGTTGGGCACAGAGTGGCAGTCTGGATGGCGTCAGTCTCAAATTTCTCCATGAAAATGTTAGCTATAACCGGAGATAGGGGGGAGCCCATTGGGGTGCCCTCAGTTTGTTTGTAGAAATTTCCATTCCAAGTGAAGTATGTATTGGTTAAACAGTGTCTCACCAGGAGGGGTACCCCAGTGTCTAGTCCTTGATGAACCAAGTCTTCAATGATTGCGATGGTGTTAGGCACAGGAACCTTGGTGAATAAGGAAACTACATCAAAACTGACAAGCAGGTCGTCTGGGGACAGGGAAATACCCTTGATTGTCGATACCAGGTGAGTAGAATTTTGTACCGGAGAGGTGGTTTTTCCAGTGAAAGGACGCAGGATTTCAGACAAAAAACGAGCCAGTTTGTAGGTGGGGGAGTTGATAGTAGAGACGATGGGACGAAGGGGTGTATCTAAGTGACCGTCTTTGTTCGATAGTTAGCCAAAACTGCTGAAAGGACCGCATTTTTTTATCGTTTATGCTCAGCTAGGTATTGTGGTACATTTGTGGCAAGCACCTTGTGTGTAATGAGTGCGACATTCTAGTGTATTCGTTGGGAAACCGGACGCCAATTCTGCTCTGCGAGCACTGGACGGACATGGCACAATCTTGTAAAGAATGTTGTACATGCTGCAACTTGGTAATGCATTTACCAGACGTCCC
Source organism: Petromyzon marinus (assembly GCF_048934315.1). NCBI lineage: Eukaryota > Metazoa > Chordata > Hyperoartia > Petromyzontiformes > Petromyzontidae > Petromyzon > Petromyzon marinus. The sequence goes on from NC_133669.1 coordinate 27,252,072, forward strand.
GTAGGTGATGGAATAGTGATCTGTTCTCAACCCTGCAAGGTGACCCCTGTAATAGTGAAGGCATTACACTTGATCTGCAGTTGCACTGTGCCAGTAGATGTATCATTAACTATGCAATGGGTTTTCAATCCGTTTCCATAAAAATGCAGGATTTGCCATTAAATAACTTTTCTTGGATTTAAGGTACTAAGGTGTTGCTCTTGTGCAGTCTTCTGCAATAGTCATTGCATCGAGATTAAGGCATGGCTCTCTCAATAGCTGTAGCGATGGAGTAATGATCTTCCACATTTTAGGTTTGCTAAATCTAATGACTGATAAAACAGTATATAATAAAATGACCCCTGAGTGTGGGACAATCATTGAAAGTTGAACTGCAAAACTCTGGAGTGTTAATTTAATTAATGCAGTCCCACCATCATCCTGCACAGAAATCCTCTCATCAAAATGCTCAGACATCGGGCTAAGAAAGTGTCAAATGGTGACAGTCGAGGAATTGAAATTAACCATGTTAACGAAGCTCTGCAATTGAACGGTTACAATGATACACAAATCAACAGGGCACTGAATGGCAAATCAAATTAAAAACATGCCCGTTGAAACTGACCAAGTAATTAAAACTATTAAAATACCGTACATTGCAGGAGTAATTGATAAACTAGCCAGATGGTTGTAGAAAAAAAAGCATCTGAATCATATTTAGCATAATACATATAATATGTAAATTAATATCTTGTACAACAGATGTATTACCGATGCTGTCAACAGAAGGTGTGTACCGGATTAATTTGCACGTCTGGCAAATACTATGTTGGACAAAAAGGACAAATGATCAGCACGAGAGTACAAGATCACCAAAAAAATATTAAATACTCCCAAATACAACTGTCGGCAGTGGCAGAACACGCCTACCAAGAAGAAGAAGCGAGGAGAGAGATGTGAATTTGGTCGACGAAGACGTGGAGTGGAGAATACACGCACGGTAAAGACATCAATATCATCCACATTATCATCATACTCTTTGATTCTTTCGATAAAGTCACATGGAAATAAATAAATTATTCCTACGTGACTTTACTGAAAGAAACAAGTCATGAAAGTTTAGAATCTAATTTCATCCACATCATCTACATCATCAAAATCATCACCCACATCATAATCATCATCTACATCATCATCGACATCACCACCAACATCATTATTATCCACATCATAATCATCTACATCATCATCAGTATCATCCACATCATCATGACCACCCACATCATCTTCAGCCACATCAGCATCATCCACGTAACCATCATCCACATCACCATGACCAACCACCATCGTCTTTTTGCCACATCACCATCGTCTTCGGCCACATCACCATCGTCCGCATCATCAGCATCGTCCACATCATGATCTACATCATGCACATGATAATGATCATCATCATCTGCATCCACATCATCATCAGGGGGCTTTAGAGTGGACGCGTCCCGGCCAGAAGGGGCGATGACTGATGGCCAAGAACGGCGAGGGGAGTGGCGACCAAGCGAACGGAGCGCGTCTGGGATGCGTGGATTGTTACATTGCGGGCTTGTGGAAGGGGGCGACGGCTTCGGGGAAGCCCTCATCCAGGCAGTGGATTCATTACGCGTGACCCCCCGGCGAGGGATGGTCAAACAGCCACCAAAACATTGTGGTGAGACATTCATCTAGCAGTAGATTGAACAAGCCATGTGGATGTTCATGCATGGGGTGCTTAATGTAAGTGTCCGTGTCACATCAGCAATTGCAACAATATTCTTACAAACATCTGACCATCTTGTTAAACAGGTTTTGCATTATCACCATAGTACTGTGTTGCATATATGACACATTGAATCAAATTACAAAGTATTTGAATGCTATAAATTTCCAAATGAAAAGCCACTTCGTTGAGCTATCATTTGTGGCCAGGTCGCTTTGAAAAATAACTCTTTAGCTCGGTGTGCCTTACCTGGTACGAATCTTGACTTAAAGCTTTCATGACTGCAGGAATTCATATTCTTTGGGTCTTTCAGAAAAGCCACGTAGATAGAAAAAATAAAAATAAAACTAATAACAATATCACGACGTTTCGATCGCAACAGGTAAAATTCTAAACCCTCACAATACAATGGCCACCCCACACAGCTCCGTAGTACCTCTCCCACATTGGCATTAACTACCCCGCCCATATTATTGGTTCTTTCGGTAAAGTCACGTTGAAGGGAAACAATAAAATAAATACAAAACAATAAAATTATCAGGACGTTTCGACTGCAACACAAGCAGTCATCATCAGGTGTGAAAACCAACGGCAAGAACATTTGATGATGACTGTGTTGCAGTGGAAACGTCGTGAGAATTTTATTGTTTTATATATGTTTTATATATATTTTATTATTTTATTGTTTCCCTTCAACGTGACTTTACCGAAAGAACCAATTCACTGCAGTCACGAAAGCTTTAAATCAAAATTTATCCCGCCCATCTCTAAACCATTTGTAAACAGTTCTGTGATTGGTGTAGCCCTACTGCAGGTGACGGAGACCTCCCCTACATTAACAGCTACCCCGCCCATCACTAAACCTTTACAAACAGCTCTGTGATTGGTGTAGATCTGAAGTTGACGGAGACCTCCCCTACATTAACATTAGCTACCCCGCCCATCTCTAAACCTTTACAAACAGCTCTGTGATTGGTGTAGAGCTGCAGTTGACGGGAGACCTCCCCATCATTAACATTAGTTACCCCGCCCATCTCTAAACCTTTACAAACAGCTCTGTGATTGGTGTAGAGCTGCAGTTGACGGGAGACCTCCCCCACATTAACATTAGCTACCCCGCCCATCTCTAAACCTTTACAAACAGCTCTGTGATTGGTGTAGAGCTGCAGTTGACGAGAGACCTGCCCAACATTAACATTAGCTACCCCGCCCATCTCTAAACCTTTACAAACAGCTCTGTGATTGGTGTAGAGCTGCAGTTGACGAGAGACCTCCCCTACATTAACATTAGCTACCCCGCCCATCTCTAAACCTTTACAAACAGCTCTGTGATTGGTGTAGAGCTGCAGTTGACGGGAGACCTCCCCTACATTAACATTAGCTACCCCGCCCATCTCTAAACCTTTACAAACAGCTCTGTGATTGGTGTAGAGCTGCATTTGACGAGAGACCTCCCCCACATTAACATTAGCTACCCCGCCCATCTCTAAACCTTTACAAACAGCTCTGTGATTGGTGTAGAGCTGCAGTTGACGAGAGACCTCCCCTACATTAACATTAGCTACCCCGCACATCTCTAAACCTTTACAAACAGCTCTGTGATTGGTGTAGAGCTGCAGTTGACGAGAGACCTCCCCAACATTAACATTAGCTACCCCGCCCATCTATAAACTATTTGTAAACAGCTCTGTGATTGGTGTAGAGCTGCAGTTGATGGGAGACCTCCCCCACATTAACATTAGCTACCCCGCCCATCTCCAAACCATTTGTAAACAGCTCTGTGGTTGGTGTAGACGTACTGGAGGTGTCGGAGACCTCTCCATTAGCTACCCCGCCCATCTCTAAACTTTTACAAACAGCCTGCCTCGGCAGATTCCCCCCTCTTTTTTTCATATGAAGACGATTGCTTGTGTTGCGATCGAAACGTCGTGATATTGTTATTATTTTGATTATTTTTTTCTATCTACGTGGCTTTACCGATAGACCCAAAGAATATGAATTACCTGGTACAATACAAAATAGTTGATAATGCAGCAACTGTAGGCGCAGCCCTGCAATTGCTTGCTCACTCCACTGCTGGTGGGACGACCTACTTAGAGTAGAGAGCGCTCCTCTAGAGGCTATCTTGTCAAAATCTTACACCGTGGCCAGATCGTCTTAAACTGTTTAAACATTTATTTATATTTTACCAGACAAGGCCCACTGGGCTATATAGCTCTTTCTTCGAAGCGACTTGGCCACAAATGATAGCTCAGCAAAGTGGCTGACTGCGTGGAAAGGTATAGCAGCCAAATACTCTAAACGCATGTTTCTACATGTGGAGGGGGAACTGGAGGATCCGGAGAAAAATTCACATGACCACGGTGAGAGGGAGACATGCAAACTTCAAATATACAGCAGGCTTCATGAAGTTTGGGATCAATCCCACGACCTCCTGTACACCAGGCAAGGTAGTTAACATCTCGGCACACCAGTGTGGGGTAAGAGGCGGGAGTACCCCACACTTTACTCCACTGCACCTGGCACATTGCTGGGTGGTCAGAGGCGGTGGAGGGGGGAGATGTAATAAACGTGCCCCATTGTTTCAACTGCCGCTGTCAGTGAGTTACCTCTTATTATTATTACTAATCCCAGCCTACTCACTAGTTATGTACACTGTAATGCTCTGTGTGTAAAGTTCAAGGTTTTCAGGAGTTTGTAACTGAAATGTGCATTCATCTGTTAATTGGAGAAACATCTCCCTGGATTAAGAATATTTTATATAATCTTATTATTAAGCAGCACTGTAGTATTCGATTGTGATATTTCATATACAGTACCTGTTATTTTCAACCACTTTATACTTTAACATAAATGCATTAGAGTATTATGTATTTATTATTGTTATTATCATGTTTATTCATCCAGGAGATCCTGTCAAAGTATCAAGACTCGTGTCAGGAGGGTCCTGCCAAGTAAGGGGCGATGTTGCTGTTGTGTGATCCCGGGTGAGTGTTCTGCAGCTGATTTTTCAGTATTGAAATGATGTTTGACCCATACTATTTACACTCACACACTCACTCTTACTCACGTAAACACTCTCACTTACTTGCACACTCAATAACACACTCACTGAGCATACTCACTAACATACTCATTAGCACATCGCTAACGCACTCACTAGCGCACTCGCACTCACTTGCACACTCACACTGCATAACTGGCAGTTTTGCCTGGATGTTTCAAACTCAACACACACTCAGACTCACAAACACACGAACACATACACGCAAATACCAACACACGCAAAAAGACGAAGACAAACACACATGAACCAGACTCACACAAACAAAAACAAGCACTAAATCTTGATTTAAAGCTTTCGTGACTACAGGAATTTATATTCTTGGGTCTTTCGGTAAAGAAAATATTAGTTTTTCTTTGAACCTATCTACGTGAATTTACCGATAGACCCAAGAATATAAAACAAGTACTCACTGACACAAACACACGAAGAAAAAGACTCCCATATAGCCCTAACATGTTTTGGGGCAAGTGCTGTTCATGAGCAGCACCAATGAGGGCCGGCACGGTGCAGAAGGAGGTGTGTGGGTAACACCAAGCCCGGCCGCCTTTGTCTTCCTCAGGACGATGTTTACATTTTGCACCAGGTCCTCATTCGAGATTATTGTTGGCCTAGGGGATGCCCAGGACCGGTTTAAATATTCAACACTTTTATCGATCATGAGCAGGAATAAAACTCCTACTTACTGTGCAAAACAGAGGGAGATCATACGAGCTCCACTCACTCACTCTATAGAACAGGGGGAGATCAGACAAATTGACTCACTATAACACTTCATACCATGGGGAGAACATACACACTCCACTCACTCTGCAAAACAGTGGGAGATCATTCAAACTCCACTCACTCACACTACAGACCAGGGGAGATCATACAAGCTATACTCAAACTCTCACTTTATAGAATATGGGGAAGTCATACAAACTTCACTCACTCAATCACATTCTGCATTACTGGGGGAAAACTTCCAAACGCCACTCACACTACAGAACAGGGAGACATACTAACTCCACTCACTCTCACTGTTGAACAAGGGGAGATCATACACACTGCACTCACTGCAGAACAGGGGGAGAACATGCAAACTCCACTCACTCACACTCCAGAGGCATCATACAAACTCCACTCACTCAGGCTTTTCTGAACAGGGATGAAATGTACAAACTCCACTCACTCTCTAGAACAAGGGGAGTTCATGAAAACTCCACTCACTAACTCTTTACCTGGGGGAGAACATACAAACTCCACTCACTCACATTCTGCAGAACAAGGGGAAAACATACAAACTCCACTCACTCATACAAATTCCATTCTCACTATATTCTTGGTTCTTTCGGTAAAGTCACGTAGAAGGGAAACAATAAAATAATCAAAAAATAAAACAATAAAATTCTCACGACGTTTCGACTGCAACACAAGCAATCATCATCAGGTGTGAAAACCACAACAAGAAAATTTGAAAAAAGTGGCGGTTATTTTTAACTTTAGCACCACGGAGAGAGATTTGACAGTTTGTTTAGATGGACAAGTCCATCTATGTTCAGAAAAGAGGACGGGGGAGACGAAAAATAATGGATGCGGTCTGAAAGCCACCTTAAACGTGATCAATCAATTAAGACCCGAAATGGTTTATCAGATCCTTCCAATGATTGCTAAGCCAGAATCCATCTTCTCGGTTCAAATTGTCTCTGTGTTTGTATATGTGGATAGCGGTTTAAACACATAGGCTTTTGCGACCAATATTATTCATAATTCCGGGAGCAAGCGAGGGCTTTACCATTCTGGCGAATTGCCCGATGATGCTGGATGTAATTACCATCGAAACGTCGTACTCAAACTGTAAATGTTGTGGATTCACTCTTCAACACACCGGTGGGCTAAAGTAGTGAACTATTTGTCTTTTGTCAACGTGACACTTTTTTTGCTGATTGGCCATGTCGGGTGGTGGAGGGTTACGACACATATATAACGCGATCTAACCCAAAAACCTTTATTATGAATATGTGGATAGCCTCATGAACGAATCTCTCATGGTAGCGAGATGGTTTGCAAAGAACCTCTGTCTTGGAGACGTCAATGTCATGTGAACCTACTGAATTATAACAGTGATCTGCCACGGCCGAGGTGTTGGTCCTACCGTGTTTCAGGTCTGCTTTGTGTTCACGAATGCGGTCCGAGACATGTCGTTTGGTTTTTCCAATGTAACTACTACCACAGAGGCAACTTAGTTTGTAGACGCCAGGGTACTGTATGTCCGGAATCACATATTTTACAGATGGAACCAGATCACAGATTTTAAGTAATGTGTTGAATCGGACCTGGATCTTGTGTTTGTTCAAGATTTTGGAGATCTTTTTTGTGATCCCCGCAATGTAGGGTAAAGTGATAGTTTTAAAAGGCTCCTCAAGAGGGTCCTTCTTCATGGTTGGAGTGATAGCTTTGCGTATTGTGTAGTTGGAATAACCATTAGCCTTAAGAGTTTGGTGTACGTGCTTGAGTTCACTGGCTATATGTTCCTGGTCGGATATGCATTGGGCTCTATGATACAGAGTCTTGATGAGGGAATTCTTCTGGGATGGATAGTGGTGGGAATCCGGTTTCAGGTAAGCATCCGTATGGGTAGCTTTCCTGTAGACCAGGGGTCTCAAACTCAACTTACCTGGGGGCTGCTGGAGGTAGAGTCTGGGCGGGGCTGGGCCGCATCAAGTATTAAAAAAAGTACAACTGATCCAATCTTCTCAATCTTTATTAATAACAGTTCAGAACGTGAACGGTTCTTCAGAACATAGGCTTCTCTTACCTACTCCTTGCTGCCAGAGACCTGGCAGCGCTTCCTCTTCTTACACAGCTGAGCCACATTTGGCTTGAGGGAGGAAGCAATTGAGACCCTCAGTATTGCTTGAAGATGCTCATCAATAACTTTGGACCTGTACTTTGACTTATTAAAGTTCATGGTGAAGAAGAGGTTTTCACACAGATATGTGCTCCCAAAAAGGCACATGGTCCGCTTGAACATCCTGGAAAGCTCAGGGAAGGTGGGGGGCAATTCTCTCAAAAATTGTCCAAGCTTGTCTGCTTTTGCACTCACCTCCCTGAACTTGGCCTTGAGTTCAGAATTGCAATGCAGGTCAATTAACTCCATTTGAAGCACAGGAGGGGCATCTTGCACATCGAAGGAGAAGGGGTCTGCAAAAATTTGAAAAGTGGCTCTGTGTGTCTTGAAGTCTGCAAACCTGTGATCAAATTCCTCCTGTAGCTTTACAATGGCATCAGCATACTTCTCACCACTGAATGGTGTGCCCGCATCCATGAGTGCCTTGCCTGCTGGGAAATGGCAGAGGTTTGTCTGAGAGAGCTGGGCTTTCCATAACACAAGTTTTGTGGAGAATGCTCTGACTTTGTTGTCATAGGCAGCACTGACAAGCTGCCCCTGGCCTTGTAACTTCTTGTTCAGTACATTCAGCTCCTGTGTGATGTCAACAAGAAAAGCTAAGTCCATGAGCCATTTGGGATCACTTAGCACAGGAACAGCCATCCCATCCTTCTCCATGAAGGCTTTCACTTCTGCTCTCAACTCAAAAAACCTCTTCAAGACGTTTCCCCTGCTGAGCCAACGTACCTCGGTGAAGTAGAGCACATCCTCATATGCTGACTCTATTTCCTCTAAAAAGGCGCGAAACTGCTGATGCTTTAAGCCCCTGGATCTGATATGGTTGATGCATTTCACAACGACAGACATCACATTGTCAAACTTCATGCATTTGCTGCAAAGGGCCTGCTGATGGATAATGCAGTGCAAAGCAATGGCCTCCTCCACACCCTCCTCTTCCAGTTTTCTTTGAACAATTGCCACCAGTCCATTTCTCCTCCCTGTCATCGATGGCGCTCCGTCGGTTGTTATTCCAGGAGACCTCTTCCATGGTAAACAGGCATCCACAATGGCATCACACAGCTGGCGGAATATCACCTGAGCGGTGGTCTGGCCATGCATTGGATTCACTGTGAGCAACTCCTCTGTCACTTCAAAATTGTCGTCAACAACACGGACATACATTGCGAGCTGCGCAGTGTCAGTGATGTCTGTGCTCTCATCAAGAGCGACTGAGTATGCACGGAAATGTTTGGCTTTCTCACGCAGTTGATCGTATATGTTACCTGACAGGTCAGAAATGCGCTCTGCCACTGTGTTGGCTGAAAGGCTGATGTTGCTAAACTGACCCTTCTTTTCCGGGCAGACTATACTTTCAGCCTATAACATGCACGTTTTGATGAACTCGCTGTCTTTGAATGGCTTTCCTGCCTTAGCAATCATCTCACTCACCACGTAGCTAGCTTCGACTGCTGCATCACTGTCTTTGCTTGCTTTCTTGAAAAAATCATGTTTCCTCAGTAGACATGTTTTAAGATTGGCGACCTGGTCCTTTCATCTCCCTGGTATTTTGCATACTCCTCAGTATGTCTAGTTAAGTAATGACATCTGATGTTGTATTCCTTGTGCACCACAACTTTCTCTGTGCATATAAGACACGTCGGGGTGCCCTTGTTCTCAACAAAAACATATTCCGTCTCCCACTTTTCCTGAAATTGTCTGTGCTCTTCGCCAACCTTTCTCTTCACGGCAGACTTTGAGAAAGACATGACTGGGGCTGGGTGACAAAAAAAACCCAAAACACATTTAATAATAATAGAAAAAAAGTTAATAAAAAACGACCATAATTTCCGGACTATAAGCCGCTACTTTTTTACACGCTTTGAACACTGCGGCTTAAACAATGATGCGGCTAATTTATGTTTTTTTTACACAAGCTTCATGCAGCCAAAACATTTACCGTCACTTCAGACCAATTAAATTACCGAACAGGCCACAGTGGACCAATCAAATGCACTCACACTAAATTCTTCAGATCAGTTCCTGGTTGGCTACTGTTCAGAAAAAAACATTTACAGTATGTATTTGTGTATGTTACCGGTACTATTTAATTAAAAGTCAAAAAAAACATCTTTCTGTGTAAATATCCCATATCCCATTTCCTAAGTCCTCTGTACCTTGCACTGGGTGACAGGATATATTTTCCTTCCACTTGGTGTCACTCCGGAATCACGTTTCAACCAAGTGACTAACGTTGCTAATTCGCGTTGGCTAACTTGTCAACAAACACCGCAAGCTGTCACGAGCCTGAACTATGGTAAAAATTAAAAATAAAATAAAATTTTTATGTCAATTAGGGAGCCACAAAATATCGTTCTGCGGGCCGCAATTGACCCGCGGGCCGCGAGTTTGAGACCCTTGCTGTAGACAGAGTGGCTCATTGAACCATCAGGTCTCTTTTTTATTAGGACATACAAAAAAGGTAGCTTGCCATCTTTTTCGACTTCCATGGTAAATCTGATGGCTGGGTGTATGGAATTGATGTGGTCGAAGAATTGGTCTAGAGCAGGCCGGCCAAGTGTCATCCACGTACCTCTTCCATAAGGTTGTGCGCAGAGTGGCAGTCTGGATGGCGTCAGTCTCAAATTTCTCCGAAAGAACCAAGAATATGAATCCCTGCAGTCACGAAAGCTTTAAATCCATTCTCACTGTAGAACAACAGAAAATTATACAAACTGCACTCACTCTAATTCTTTATAACACGGTTAGAACATACAAACTCTGCAGGGATCCATACTCTTTGGTTCTTTCGGTAAAGTCACGTAGGTATAAAACAACAATGTTTGTTTTATACCTACGTGCAGTACCGAAATAACCAAAGAGTCTGCTCATTCACTCTCACTACAGAACAAGGGGAGATCATACAAACTTCACTCACTAACTCTTTATACCAGAGGGAGAACGTACAAACTTAACTCACACACTCTTACTACAGAACAGGGGGAAATCATACAAACTCCACTCAATCATATTCTGCAGAATGGGGAGAGAACATGTAAATCCACGAACTCACACTACAGAAAAGGGAGGCATCATACAAACTCCACTCACGCTATTCGGAATGGGGGGGGGGATGTACAAAATCCACTCACTCACACTTTGCAGAACAGGGGGAGAACATATAAACGCCACTCACTCACACTACGTAACAAGGGGAGAGCATAAAAACTCCACTTATTCACTGACACTGGAGAACAGGCTAAGAACATACAAACTGAACTCACTCACTGTAGAACAAGGGGTGATCATGCAAACGCCACTCACTATAACACTTTATAACGGGGGGAGATCATATAAACCCCGCTCACTCACTGTAGAACAACGGAAAATTATACAAACTGCACTCACTCGAAATCTTTATAACACGATTAGAACATACAAACTCCGCTCATTCACTCTCACTACAGAACAAGGGGAGATCATACAAACTTCACTTACTAACTCTTTATACCAATGGGAGAACATACAAACTCCACTAACTCACACTGCAGAACAGGGGTAGAACATGCATACTCCACTCACTCTTACTCTTAAGAACAGGGAGAGATCATGTAAACTCCACTCACTCGCTCACTCACACTACAAGCAAGGGGAGATCATACAAATTCCACTCACTCTTATCATATGCTGCAGAAGGGGAGAGAACATGCAAGCTCCAATCACTCACACGACAGAACAAGGAGACATCATAGAAACTCCACTCACTCACGCTACATAACAGGGGAGAACATACACACTCCACTCACAGAACATGGGGAGATCATGCAAACTCCACTCACTATAAAACTTAATAACAGGGGAAGATCATACAAACTCCACTCATTTTCACTGTAGAACAAGGGAAAATCATACAAACCACACTCACTCTAACTCTTTATAACATGGAGAGAACATGCAAACTCTGCTCATTCACTCTCACTACAGAACAGGGGGAAATAATTCAAACTCCACTCAATCTCACTGGAGAACAAGGGAAGAACATACGAACTACACTCACTAAGTTGAACAAGTGGAGATCATGCAAACTCCACTCACTTACTCTTTATAACAGGGGGAGAACATACATACTCCACTCACTATAACACTTTATAACGGGGGGAGATCATACAAACTCCACTCACTTTCACTGTGGAACAACCGAAAATCATACAAAATGCACTCACTCTAACTCTTAAAAACATGGAGAGAACATACAAACTCTCACTACGGAACAAGGGGAGAACATGCAAACTCCACTCACTCACACTACGTAACAGGGGGAAATAATACAAACTCCACTCACTCACTCTGTAGAACAAGGGGAGATCATGCAAACTCCACTCACTCAATCATATTCTGCAGAATGGGGAGATAACATGTAAATCTACGAACTCACACTACAGAACAGGGAGGCATCATACAAACTACACTCACGCTATTCGGAACGGGGGTGAATTGTCTAAAATCCACTCACAGTTTGCAGAACAAGGGGAGATCATGTAAACTCCACTCACTGTAGAACAAAGGAAGATCATACAAACTTCACTTACTCACTGACACTGGAGAACATGGAGAGAACATACAACAAACTCCGTTCATTCACTCTCACTCCGTAATAGGGGGAAATCATACAAACTTCACTCAATCTCACTGAAGAACAGGGGAAGAACATACAGACTCCACTCACTCACACTGCAGAACAGGGTGAAATAATACAAACGCCCCTCACTTTATATAACATGGGGAAAACATACCAACCCACTCGCTCACATTCTGCATAACATGCGGAGAACATACAAACTCCACTCACCCTGTAGAACAAGGGGGGATCATGCAAACTCCACTAACTAACCCTTTATAATATCGGGAGAATGCACATACTCCACTCACTCACTCTTACTCTTTAGAACGGGGAGATTATATACACTCCACTCACTCACTCTGTAAAACAAGTGATGATCATACAAATTTCACTCACTCGCACACTACGGAACAGGCGGAGATCATACAGTTTCCACTCACATTCTGCAGAACAGCGGGGAACATACAAACTCCACTCACTAAATCATATTCTGCACTACTAGGGTAAAACTTGCAAACTCCACTAACACTACAGAACAGGGAGACATCATACAAACTCCACTCACTTACTCTCACTGTAGAACAAGGGGAGATCATACAAACTACACTCACTGTATAACACGGGGACAATATATGAACTCCACTATTACTATGTGGAACAGGGGGAGATCATACAAACTAACTTACACACTCTTACTACAGAACAGGCGGAAATCATACAAACTCCACTCACACTTTACAGAACAGGGGGAGAACATATAAACTCCACTCACTCACACTACATAACAAGGGGAGAGCATACAAACTCCGCTTACTCACTGACACTGGAGAACAGGGGAAGAACATAAAAACTGCACTCACTCTGTAGAACAAGGGGAGATCATGCAAACTCCACTCACTATACCACTTTATAACAGGGGGAGAACATACCAACTCCACTCGCTCAAATTCTGCAGAACATGGAGAGATCACCCAAACGCCACTCACTCTTTATAACAGGAGGAGAACATACATACTCCACCCACTCACCATGGGACTTCCTTTGCCAGTACCAAAATATGAAAATAGGTTTTTCCATTTTTTTCTAGCAACAAAACAGGGGTTAAGTTGTTAAACACCGAAGCAAAAGGTTTATGTTTGGTGTTTAACAAGCTATTATCATATTTTGGTACTGGCAAAGGAGGTCCCATGATGTAGCTGCTCACCCCGAGCTCTCATTGTCCTGAGTGCATTGGGGGAACACCTATTCTTATAGAATCGGATTGTGAGAGTGAATGTACTGGCTGTCTTTACATTCTAAAGAATGTGTGGTGTACTGTGTGTGTATACGCTGGTGTGAACTGTGCATACATTGTGTAAACGCTCATATACAGTGTGCTGTGTGTACACTGTATACAGGTGTGTTTCGCTTAACGAGCGTTCTCTTGACGATATTTCCCTACAACGAGCAATTTGAGTGTAACCCAATTTGTTCACAAAATTTGCAAATGTTCGCGTCGCGAGCGGAGGAGATTCTCAAGGATCCTGATCCTGCATACCGATCGATCAAATGCGTCCCGCGGCGGCAGGGGGTGCTATGGTGCAATAGAAACGACTGCGATAGAATCGCCGATCTTGTCGATGTTAGTTTGACACATTGTAGTCGGCTTTCGCGACCGATATTCATAACTAGCAGTAACCCGCGGAAGTTCCTTGAGAATGTCATGATGAGGATCAGATCGCTACTTATCAGTAAACGCTTACAATTTAACACGCATACACATTTAGACAAAGATCCCCTGCCTCGCCTTAACTGTTAGCGAGTAGCACCTATGAAGGCCGGCACTACAAACGAGGGTGGGTGGTCAGCACCACGCCTGACCGCCTTTGTTTCGCCAGTGGCGATGTTTACACACCGCATCAGGTACTTATTTAAGGTTGAGTCGACCTTGGGGAGGCCCAAGATCGGTTTAGATCATCGTCACTGGTGGTGGCCGTGTGCGGGAAGGGAACTCAGCTCGGCAGGTTTTTAACGCACTATATCGCTAATCGCTACAGCGCCACTCCTGACGCAAAATAAAACAAAGATCCCCCGTATAGCCTGTAATAGACTATTGGGGCAAGTGCAGTTAGCGAACACCGGATGAAGGCCGGCACGGCACACGACATGGTGGGTGGCCTGCACCACGCCTGACCGCCTTTGTCTACCTTGTGGTGATGTTTCCACACCACACTCGGTACTCATTTTAGGCTGAGTCGACCTCGGGGAGGCCCAGGACTGGTTTACATAATCGTCACTTCGGTTGCGCATGAGTGGGAATCGAACTCGGGTCGCCAGGTTCGTAGCGCAACGTAGGGCTAACCGCTACACTACCGTATCCACAACATACACGCACGTGCGTACACACACACTCTTAACAAACACACTCCCAACACACACACTCCCAACACACACACACTCACTCACAACACACACACTCAACACACACACTCTCAAAACACGCACTCTCAACACACGCACTCCCAAAACACGCACTCTCAACACACACTCTCAACACACACACTCAACTCACACACTCTCAGCACACACTCTCAACACACACACTCCCAAAACACACTCTCAACACACACTCTCAACACACTCTCCTAACACGCACTCTCAACACACGCACTCTCAACACACACACTCTCAACACACGCACTCTCAACACACACACTCTCAACACACACTTTCAACACGCACACACACTCTCCGTGGTGATTTTAAGACTCATTACAGCTGGCGAAGGATTGCTCCACCAAACCAAATAGTTCGGCAGTTCATTTCGCCAATGCAAGTAGGGTTCATTTTGTGCAATGAGTGTGTCAACTTACGATCAGTTGAACCAATGAACGATCCTCAGGAACAGAACCCGTGCGTAAAGCGGGGAATGACCGTAAAGTGTTATGACGGTGAGCTGCAAATAATGTTGCATTTTGCAGCACAGGATGATTAATTATTGCATGGACAGGGTGTCTCACCTGTGCGATGGTGCTAATTTAAATTATCTTCTGGAGTCCCATTGCACACGCTGATTTGTTGCAGTGCGTGGCGTCACCGCGAACAACCCAGTCAACCAGAGGGCAGAGTGTTACAGGAACAATGCCCCCAAGCGTATTATGAGATATGATTAAGATTTTTGGGTCAGATCATGTACATATAAATGTGTCGTAACCCGCCACCACCAACCAATAAGATTTGTCACGTAAACAAAACGTGCCAATTAGTTTCTATGTCAGGCCATCGGTGTGTTGCAGAGTAAATCTCCAACATTTACAACATGTTGATTTGAAGCTTTCGTGACTGCAGGAATCCATACTTTTTGGTTATTTCGGTAAAGTCACATAGGTATAAAATAAAAAAAAATGGTGTTTCGATCGCAACAACAAGCAATCGTCTTCAGGTGAGAGAGAGAGAAACAAGCTGCTGTGACGAGATATTATATAGGTCCGAGAGGGGAAAGGAGGGGGGTTACCGCAATGGGAAAATGCGGAAGAGAGAGAGGTGATCCTATTGCCACGCAAGCAATCGTCTTAGGTGAGAGGGAGAAAAAGCAGCTGAGACATCAAATTTAGCAAACTTAGGAATGCGATGCAACTCAGAGAGTCGGCTAACACAACAGTTAACACTTTACCTGGTTGATCACGTCCTCCCAATAATACATATCTTAGTTGGGTTGGTTCTGTTGATTTGTAAGCGAATGTGGTTCGTAGTATAGTTTGCATATTTACTTATTTTTGATAGCGTGGCGCCATGCAGCACTTCTTTTATAACTGCCTGCTTTGTTATTGACGTTGCTTTTACGTCCAGGCTGAAGCCTGGTTTTTTGTAGTTTACACAGCGCCTTAACCAATGAATGTAATGGTGGGGATAGGGTAAATGAAATATATGATGGGAAGTATTGGGCAAATCTTTGATGCGTGAATTTGGTGAAATCCAAATTATTGACAGTAAATTATGATACTCTTTGTTTTTTTCGGTAAAGTCACGTAGAAATAAGACGTAAAATAACATAATACTATACTAATACTATACGACGTTTCGATTGCAACACAATCAATCTTCATCAGGTACAGAAAAGCTAAATTTAAGAGAGAGAGGAAACACATAACCGCAGATATATATACAGACACCCAAATAGAGGGAATTAACAGATACACAAGGGGATACAAAGACGGAGGAGCACACTAAATCAAAGAGGGTTTAGCACAATTTAGAAACTATATAAAGCAACACAGACGGTTGGTCAAAACACAATTAACGCATGGTCTGGTTGAATATGTTATTTCAAAGATTGCTAAATTATAAGTTAAGTGTGAAATCCAAGAGAGTGCTGGAAAACAGACTGCATACACATATATCGACATCCAAGCATCACGGGTTAGCACAGAGACATATGGGGAGACACGCACACAAATCTAGTAAATTATGAATTGATTGAATGAATGGGGGAATGAGTGATAGCCATGTCATGATAATTTTGTCAAGAGAATCTGCAGAGACCCATCGCGGCTCTCAGGCCACGCGGTGTTCCCAGCCCACAGCGAGGAGGCGGTGGAGGTTCAGCCGCCCAAGATGTCTTTCTCTAGCGTACAGTACTATATACATGTATAGTATTGTATACGCTATATTCTTTCTTTTTATTTCATTCTATACATTTACCATACAATATGTATTTAACACGAGAAAATATTAATCAGTTTACATTCAAAATGCTTAATGTTTAATGTCTGGGTTTATCCCATGAAAGGAAAT
Source organism: Petromyzon marinus (assembly GCF_048934315.1). Classification (NCBI taxonomy): domain Eukaryota; kingdom Metazoa; phylum Chordata; class Hyperoartia; order Petromyzontiformes; family Petromyzontidae; genus Petromyzon; species Petromyzon marinus. The sequence continues at coordinate 27,269,131 of NC_133669.1, forward strand.
GAGAGGGGTGTCATTTTACGAACCATGAACCAATCCCGAGTGTTCCCATTGTCGTTGAGTTTGCCTATCGCGGATTTACCGATAGCAGATATTTTTTAAGAACATAAGCTCTGCGATAGACAAGGCTTTGCTGTTCGCGGTGTTGCCACCAAGCCATAACTCTGGGTACAAAGGTCAAAGTTCCTGCCTGATTAAACAAAAATGGGAGTCTATAATGTAGACTGTAGCCTGGTTCTTAACCTGAGTGAGTGGTATTGGCGAGTACCTATGATGACTGACACAACACACCAGGGGTTGGGTGGCTAGCACCACGCCTGGCAGCCTTTGTCTTCCCAATAATAATGTTTATGCACCACAACAGGTCGTCATTTGAGGCTAAGTTGACCAAGAGGAGGTCCAGGGCTGGCTCATTAAGGAGCTGCATCTCTCGGTTGACTTTACCTGGTACAATAAAAATAGTTTAGTTCATGGATTTATGATGCCATAAATCCAAGAGAAAGATAACTAAGGAGATGGAGCGATTAAATCAGTTCGTGTAGAGCTGCTTGGTGGATTATTACAATGCAAGTGTTGTGAGAGTTGGCCCCAAATCAAATAGGTCTACATCCGGCAGCAAATTAAGCATGTCCGATTATTAATTAAACTAAGAGCATACACTGATTTTTAATTTATGAAGAGTCTACAGCAGGGGTGGGCAAATTTTTTGACTTGCGGGCCACAATGAGTTCTAAAATTTGACAGAGGGGTCGGGCCACTCCCGGTCAAAGTGCGCCATCTAATGGGGAAATGGGGGCATTACAGGAGAAAGGTAAAATTTAATTTAATAATAACAATATTTGGACAAGTTCGACGGGCCGGATTAAAAAGCCCAATGGGCCGTATACGGCCCGGGGGCCGTACTTTGCTCATGTCTGCTCTACAGACATGAAATGCCTCAATCGTGGCATGATGTCTCAATCTTCCCTCTATTTAAACGTTGCAACAGAATGTTAAACTAGTATTGCATGCGCGGTTATATTCTTCACGAAGATGACTGGAAAAGAAAAAAATGAATAAATAGATGCCAACCAACAAGTTGAAATGTTGTATACAACACAGTTAACAGGTTCACAATGGGTGTCTACCACGTTTACTGTACTGAAATACATGGAAGGCTTCGCAATTAGGACTGAACTAGGCTGAGTTGTTCGTGAGGGCAACAAGTAAAATACATTTGGCGATGAAGGGGAAAACTGCCAAGTAAAATATTACACGAGACTGTAAAGGGTCGTCATTTATTATTGATGTAAAACACCAATAAACTCAACGAGCTTCCCCCATTTTTGTTTTATCAGCCAGGAACTTTGACCTTTGTACCCAGAGTTATGGGTTGGTGGAAACACCGCGAACAGCAAAGCATTGCCTGTCGCGGAGGTTACGTTCTTTAAAAATATACCTGCTATCGGTAAATCCGCGATAGGCAAAGTCAACGACAATGGGAACACTCGCAATTGGTTCATGGTTCGTAAAACGACACCCCTCTCATTTCCTTTCATGGGATCAACCCAGACATTAAACATTAAGTATTTTGAATGTAAACTCTGATTAATATTTTCTCGTGTTAAATACATATTGTATGGTAAATGTATAGAATGAAATAAAAAGGAATATAGCGTCTGTACACTAGAGAAAGAAAAATCGTGGGCGGCTGAACCTCCACCGCCTCCTCGCTGTGGGCTGGGAACACCGCGTGGCCTGAGAGCCGCGATGGGTCTCTGCAGATTCTCATGACAAAATTCTCATGACATGGCTATCACTCATTCCCACATTCATTCATTTAATTCATCATAATTTACTGTCAATTATTTGGATTTTACCAAATTCACGCATCAAAGATTTGCCCAATGCTTCCCATCATATATTGAATTTACCTTATTTCCATAATTGCATTCATTGGTTAAGGCGCTGTATAGACTATGTAAAAGCAGGCTTGAGCCTGGACGTAAAAGCAATGTCAATAACAGAGCAGGCAGTTATAAACTAAGTGCTGCATGGCCCCATGCTATCAAAAATAAGTAAATATGCAAACTATACCACGAACCACATTCGTTTACAAATCGACAGAACCAACCCAACTAAGATATGTATCATTGGGAGGACGTGATCAACCAGGTAAAGTGTTAACTTTTGTGTTAGCCGACTCTCTGAGTTGAATTGCATTTCTAAGTTTGCTAAATTTGATGTCTCAGCTTCTTTTTCTCCCTCTCACCTAAGACGATTGGATCACCTCACTCTCTTCCGCACGTTCCCTCTTTGGATTTCACCCCCACCCTCTTGCCCGTTGCGGCAACCCCCCTCCCTCCGCCTCTTGGACCTATATAATATCTCGTCACAGCAGCTTGTTTCTCTCTCACCTGAAGACGATTGCTTGCTGTTGCGATCGAAAGGTCGTGATTTATTTTATTTTATACCTACGTGACTTTACCGAAAGAACCAAAGAGTATTTACAACATGAGTAATCGTGTCACCTTCTGCGTTGGAGAGTGGTCCATACTTCTGTGTTATCCCGACTCGACTACTGCAACGCCTTACTGGTTGAGATACCGAGCAAAGTACTTGACAGACTCCAGCTTGTTCAGAATGCAGCTGCGCAAGTGCTTACACGTGAGCACATCACACCAGTCCTCTTATTTCTTCATTGGCTACCAGTCAAATTCCAAGTAGATTTTAATATATTGCTATTAACCTATATGGCTTTAAAAGACTCACCCCACATTACTTGCAGGAACTAATGAATGTATATATTCCATTAATATCCTGAAGATCTTCTGATCTCCAACTGCTTGGCACTCCCAGGTCTGGGTTGCGCTCTTTTGGTGATCGGGCTTTTGTTATCATGGCACCCAAATTATGGAAAACTTTGCCACTTGAAGTCTGGAAATCAGAGTTGGTTGAAATATTTAAGTCTGTTTTGAAAACCCATCTCTTTAAAGTGGCCTTCCCTCTTTCGTTTGGTCGGTTGCCCTGGTTCTGTTTTTGTTTCCTGATCCTAGTATGGAATGCACATTATGCATTGAATTATTATTATTTATAGCATTGTCGATTCCTCTTGGCGAGATCCATACCGGCAATGTTAATATTCGATTTGATTGAGCATGATCAGGATAGCAGAGTATAAATTCCACACACGTATTAAGACTTCACTCCATATATCAGGAAATCGATTCCGGTTTATAGCCCGTCTGTTATTGTTTCTTCTTGGCGAGATCCATATCCACAATGTTAAAATTCGATTCCACTACGGCAAATAGAAGTCGAAGAGAATCGATTCTGCCTACCTTTAGTGACGTCATTATATATTATAGCAGTGAAGTGAATCGATTCTGGTTAATAGCGTGGTCGTTGTCCATTCCTCTTTGGGAAATCGATACCCACATTTTTAATATTTGATACGATTGAGTGTGATCGGGATATCAGAGAATTGATTGCACACACCTGTGATGACGTCAGTACATATATCAGGGAATCGATTCCGTTTTTTTAGCATGGTTGTTATCGATTCCCAGTACTGTGGGCGCACCATTCGCAGGACAAAGGGTGAGGGGTGGATGCGATGCCAGTTTGGCAGGAAAAGGGATGGTCTCAGATGGGCTGGACCATAGTGATGGACACTTGCTATTGGGACCGGGTCAGAAATGGTGGAGGACGTGGAAAAGTACCGACTAGATATAGCCGGTCTCACTTCCACACACAGCATTGGCACTGGAACAAACTTCTTGATCGGGGTGGCCTCCTATTCCGGAGTGACCACTGGTGAGAGGACCCGAGCGGGTGTAAGGATACTCACAAGCCCCCAGCTGGGTGCTGTTCAGTTGGAGTTTGCCCGAGTGGATGAGAGTGTCCCCTCAATGAGACTTCGGGTCTCAGAAAGGAAAACTCTGATTGTTGTCTGTGCTTATGCGCCAAGCAGCGGTTCATAGTTTTCGGCCTTTTTGGAGATGGTGGGTGCACTGCTAGACAGAGTGCCGTCTACCGGTTCCACAGTCTTACTGGGCGACTTCAATGCTCACGTGGGAAATTATGGCGATACCTGGAGAGGCATGATTGGGAGGAATGCCCCCCCTGATCTGAACCCGAATGGTGAGATGTTATTGGAATTCTGCTCTAGTCGAGTGTGAAGCAGCTGAGATGAGGATCAGTACCTCCAAATCTGGGTCATGGTTCACTCACGGGATACGGTGGACTTTTCTCCCCAGGGAAGGGGGGAACAGCTGCCCTCAGTGGAGAAGTTGAGTGATGGTGAGTGGGAGCGTGATATTGGCTGGCGGATTGGTGTGGCGCCCGCTGTGTTGCGGGCACTGTACCATTTTGTGGTAGTGAAGTGGTTTACAGGTCGATCTACATTCCCACTCTAACCTATGGTCATGAGTAAGTAAGTAAGAAGTAAGTAAGAGCATTTGATATTGTGCAGTATTATGAGTCCAGTCCATCACGAATGTGCATTGATCACACATTGAAGTAGGCTCTCTGAAACAACACTGTTTTGAGTCTGTTGCAGAACTGGCTCAGACTCAGCGATGGATCCGGAACATGATCCTTGGGTAATTGGTTTCTCACCATGGTTGCCAGGTTCACTCTCCGTGATTGGGTAAGGAGCTCGGTGATCGGGTAAGGAGCTCGGTAATCTGGGAGAGCCTCAGAGTCAAGCTGCTGCTCCTCCGGATTAACAGGAGCCAGTTGAGGTGGTTCGGGCACCTGGTTAGGATGCCCTCCGATAGACTCCCTATCGGAGTCCCGCCAGCGTGTCCCCGGACACGCTGGCGGGACTGTCGAGCTAGAGTACGTGTCTAGTAGTATATAGTAATGTAGTGTATTGTGTAGCGTCTAGTATAGTAGTGTATAATAGTGTATTGTATTGCATATAAGTGTAGTGTATAGCAGTGTGTAGTGTAGTGTATAGCAGTGTATAGTGTAGAGTACAGTGTAGTGTATAGTGGCGCATGATAGTGTAGTGTATAGTAGTGCTGGAGTCCATTGCCAGGGAAAAGGAGGTCTGGACTACCCTACGCAACATGCTGCCGCCATGACCCTCACCAGGACTAGCGGATTGAGAAACGAACGAACGAATACAACTTGACCCTGCTTATGCCTCCAATGAGTCGTTAATACTCGGCAGGGGATAAGTACCATCAAAAGTCACCTGATTTAGGTGGCTAAGAACTAAGCAAAACCTCAGTGAACCATCGGGCTTCTTCACAACAACCACCAGTGGGCCTTAGTGGCTGGTAGAGGGAGAGGTAAAATCTACTCCTTGAAGAATTGTTCTAATAAATACACAATCCTTGATTTAGACTTACAAGTAATGCGGATTCTTAAACCTGATGCTGTGGATTATTTAAAAAGCAAGGCAATTGAGCTCGAAGAACTATGCAAATAGAATACAACTCTCTTTGGAACCTTTTTTTTCCAAAACAGAACCCAACGTTCCCCACATTCCTTGGCATATCTTCACTATTTTGATCGTAAATTTTGATTTAAAGCTTTCGTGACTGCAGTAATTCATATTCTTAGTTTTTTCGGTAAAGTCACGTTGAACGTGACTTTACCGAAAAAACTAAGAATATTTTGATCGTCTCATTTTTTACATTTTTTCAATTGTCCCTTGGTGTGTTTTGGATTTCGTGTTTGTCTTGTTCACCACTTTGAAATGCTGCTTTCATTAAAACACAAAATATGTTAATATTTGTATGCTTATAAATGTATTGATTAAAACCGATAGTTATGGCCCCAATAAAACATTGAATTGTGACTTTGAAAACATATTATGTTAAACTTATATGTTTTGTATCTATTTGCACAACCACTATATCATGTTCATGCTCCGAAACATACAAACAGGTATTAATTCATAAAATAACTGACCTCTTCAGCATTATACAATCAAGATTAGCTAAACAAAAAAAATGCGACATCCAAACAATCCTTAGTTCATTGGTTGTTGCAATACCAACCATATTATTGAAATCAGATTCTTATTGCCACAAAATATAAGATGCACAGATGGCAAATATCATATGGCAGATAGCAAAGCACTATGCCAACACTCCACTTCGTAAATATGACGTAAAGATGTACATATATATATTCCTGTATTGTATTCAGATAGTATCATCTTACTCTATGTATATATAAAGTTGCATGCGATCGAAAATAACTCAAATTCCAGAACACCTCCCAATTGCTCACGCACCTTATCTACAATGACCAAATTGACAATAGATGTAATTAACTTAAAGTTGTTAATGAAGTAAAATATGAAGCTTCGTGTAAAATAATTATATCAAAAGTCAACAATTTATGTTGTCTTTGGAAGCGGTTGGCAGTTGTAGAACTTGATCTTTCCACTCGTCCACCCTTCTGAAGCATTTGTCAGCAATGATGCCACTTTTATTAGTTGCTTTTATGAATCCATCTCTGTCGTCTTGTTCATCGCCTTCCATGTCCCTTCAAAGTGACGTCTTCCTGCCGCCTGTATTGCCAACAATGCCCAGAGGATGAATCTGTTGTTCTACTTATTTATCTCAGCCTATTCGTTGATATTTAATAGAACTCTGCATTTGTCGTTTTCTTGATCCAGCTTCCACTCATTTACATTTGAAAGTTGTTTGCTTTTGTCCATTGATATTGATCGTGTTACACTTAATATGCAGTTTTTTCCATCTTCATGCTATGCAAATTGTGGTGTTAAAAATAATGTAGACTTTGCAATAACTGACAATGGATCTGGAAGAGAGGAAGATGAGTAGGCAGCGTGGACAATAATTGCTCCTATGCTTATCTGAAAATCACCTAAAACATTATAATGTTCAAGTCATACAGCCTATTGACTTCGATGCATCAAACCTAGAAATGTTATTAATTGTATGCAAAACTGTTACTATTTCTTCACATTTACCAACCTGTATGATTATATGTCCACGTATGAAAATGTTGGTATCGTCATTATCATAAGTTACTGGACGTTTGGCTTAAAAATGCAATAGCACTGCTATAAATACTCATTTTTATATATATATAAAACAGATTATTCGTGACAATGGCCCTTTTTCATAGCACATAAACAGAGGCCAGAGATATAGAGTGGATAAGAGTTGAAGATTACGAATGTGAGTATTGTTTACTTAACTTGTAATGTCGTAGGTGTGGCCAGTGATGTATCAACCGATTCCACCTTTATCAGTCTCTTGTGATCTACATGTATGCCTTTGATATTTACGTCTAAGGCACGATGTTGATCATTGGCCACCCTCTCTTAACTTCGACTGTGCCCTAGAAAATGTGGTTAAAAAGTTCCTCTGGGCTTCGACAGATATTTCACAGTATGCTGCCAACCTTACTGTGACTTGGATACTTTGTATCATGACATAATTATTCGAATAAAAGTTCCAAAATCAATAGGGTCACAATGCACATCTCTCCAATATCTTTACCTCAACATGAACATTAAACAAATATTTTTTCACATCCCATTAGCGACACGACATTTTGGAAGCACATCATTTCAGCAACATTGATATTGGAGGGAGTCATTGGCTGTCTGTTTGTGTTACTCAGTTTAACACGGAGGTTTTCGCGACCAATATCATCCATAAATAGAGGTTTTTGGGTTAGAGCGTGTAAGTGTGTGTTACTGTTTGCAAATAAGTTGCTAAATAGTTATGTTGCTGATTGTATTGACTGGTTCCATTTGATGAGTTTCCTAACAGTCTCAAGAGCTTTCTTCTGTTTCTGTCGAGAAAAAATAGTTTTTCAGTTCTGACAGGATTGTTTAGTGGATGATTGATCATTGTATCGTCTTCTCCATCAGGTCTCTTGGATTTCAAATTCTATGACTAGTCACTTTGGTACATGCCCCCCTTAGTCACTCATTGCTGTTTAAACTCCCAAGCCTTGTTAATAACATATTTTGGCCCTTTATTGTGATATTACATGAAATCATCCGTAACTTAATGTAGCACTAACATTAGTCATGACGCAAACCTTATTGAAATCATTGCTTAATATTCTACCTTTATCTGTCGGCTGTAGAGTTTGTCCAAGTCATATCTCGCTCTCGTGCTCTTTTCCCTGAAATTCTTTCTGAGTTTGATTGTGACCATCATCATGATTAAGCCACCGTCATCACTTCCAATGTCTGCCCCAGAGAAATATCCACTCTTTTTATTTGACCAAAAATGGTTTGACATTCGTGTATCGTCAGTCCAGTAGTGAAATGCACCACAACATGAGTGCTACGTTGATCTTCTTGATTATTTGTGGGGGTGAATGGTGTTGATCAGTACAATGTTGTTTAATTTTGTAAATTCTAAGAGCCTTGTAAACCCCGCTAATTTTTGTGTCTCATTTGGTGCCTTTCCAGTCATTGGAAGCATTTGTTGCGATTATAGAATTACAGTACCCTGAGGTTTGCTGAAATTGTGTTGTATTTACTCACATGTGTTATTGTTGGGTCTGAACGTATAATTGGAGAGCAAACGAGTTAATTGTGCGTAATGGTGATATCATTATTTTAATGGAAAAAATAGCATTCAGCAAGACAGAATTGCTGCTGCAAAGGGAAATAAGCAGCAAAGAAGAAGTTACTGGTAAAGATGTTTCAACATTTACTTAAATGTTACATTTGGCAGATATCCATGCTGAGAACGGAATACTTGATAATATTGGAACCTTTTCAGCTTTGGATTTGACTTCAACTGGCCATATGCTATCCCATGGAAATATAGTATTATGCTCATGATGAAGCAATTTTGGATGAACATAAAAGTCTGAACAGAACGATCGTGAGAGGCAAAATACCTGTCTTGGGCATTCATGAGAGGGGATGGGCAGGTGATTAAAGCTCTAGAAGAGAGCACCCAGGGGAGAAGGTTCTGCATCATGAAATAGGGGTCCGACACCAACATGAAGAAAGTGCAAGGCTGGTGAGTATTTGTGGGAACTAGAAGCACAAATTTACTATTAAAACATGCAATATTGATTTTAGATTTCAATTACAAATGTTAAAGTAGAAACACAATTAAATATTAAGCACGCAGTTAGCTGATGTGTAATTTACCATTTTCATTGACATTTCTATTCTTAATTTTGGATTTACATTTGAAGTGCATCACAAACAAAATGCACGTTTAAACAAAACAAGGGTATAGAGGAATAAACACATTGTAAATGATTGTAGATATTTCTTTATGGATTACTTAAAAAGATGCATATATTTATTTTGCGCGAAAATATTCACGTCTAAGGCAGATGATCAGTTTACTATAACATCCACAATGTCTCAAGTTAAATGTATGTCCATATGCATGCATGTAACGACCGTTAAATGACATGCCATTTTAGAGATGTTCCTGTTTGATGATGAATTTTGTTCGTTATTATTAATAACATAAAAATGAAAATCTTTCAGACTTTGAAACAGAGCCACATATTCATAAGTTCATCTGTGACATAGGATGCTCATTTGTAGTTTTATTAACCTACAGTTTCTCTAAATCCTCAATAACATCATGTTCTTTAATACATTCCCAATCTGATGGAATTTTTCCAGCGCTGCAAATTTTAGGTTATAGCGCTTTTCTAAGTTTGACTTGAACTTGCAGACAAACCATTTCCAATATGGCTGTGTGGTTAAGTCTGGTGTTATGCTCCAACAAGCATAATTTGTCCCGGCTGTACGATAATCCTTCCATGGTATTTTTCTGTTTGGAAACACTATGCTGCAGTTACTGGCAACTAAACTAGTGCAGATGTCGGTGACAAAGTGATCAGTTTCATGCCAATGTCCTCCACGTACTGCCCTGGGGCGGTGAATGGGAACACTGTGGTCTCCTTCATGATTGGACATCGTGTTTGTGCAGATGGCTTTACAGAACGGGCACTGCACCCAGCACCCACATAGCTGCCGAAATAGTATTTCGTGAGGTTCGTTCTGAACGTTTTGTAAATCATGTAAGCATGCTGAAGAAAATTTATCTTTTAAGCCTTGAACCACGGTTTTTAGTCCGTTTGTTAATTGTTCTTTAAGAAATTCAATATCCGTTATTTCTTTGTAGTCGCCTTTGTCCAAAGTTTGTCTTGGGAGCTTGATGGCGTCATCAAGCTGTGTGCAAAATGCATCCAACCATGAAGATGCATCATACTCGTTTTCTTGTACGATTTCAGTTGCTTTATTAATTGCACGAGTAATTGCAGCTGTGGAATCCCCAAGACTTGACTTTAACATCTCATAAATTATTTCATTATCGTTTTCCTTGCAATACTCTTCTACACATTCCGTAATGTATTTCTCAAAGTGGTGTTTTGGATGGTGAATATATTCATCAAATGCATTAAAATCTTTCTTCTTCGCTAAATCTATGAGAATGTAGTTTTCTAATTTTGATCGATTTCCGTTGAATGCCGGAAATGTGGACTTCATCCTGCCTGCAATGTCAACACAAACTTTATCATAAACTGCCTGTTGAATGGATGTTTTCAGTTTGTTACACAAAAAATCCACAAAAATAGCTGTGGATGTTGAGCCTTGGCAGCGAATTTTGAAGCTGTTGAAGTATTCTTCTTTTTTACTGACGAAGTATACTAATGGGTCATTTTCCCTCTGGAAATTCTCATGCATTTTCTGAAATCGCCCTGTAACCGCTGCCAATATGTGGACAGATAAATTAATTTTGAACTTATCTGTGAGCATAAATCTTTTATTGGATTGTGAAAATTCTTGTATTTCTGAATTAATTACCTCTAAAATTTCATATATGTAGGATGAATTGAAATTCGTTTTATGTTTCTCTTGGGTGGTAATGCATCTATTGACATTGAATTTTACGTCAGTAATTAATTTTTTAATTGACTCCATATCCTCATCTTTGAAATGGTGACTCCGACTTCCAAGCCATTTCGTGCCCATCATAATGTGTTCGTTTTGATTAACGTAAAATTCTGTCCCTATGTGATAGTGACATATTGCTGTTTGTAGGTGTTTAATTTGATTCGCATTAACTTCGTAAAGAAGGTTTTCAATTTGTGTTTTTACATCAAGTGTTGCAGGGCTGGTCATACTGTCTTTTATCACTTTAATCCACTCCTGCCAGATTTTATCAAAATCCCTGTCCCATTGTCCGTCATTTACATTTTTGTCTCTCAATTTTGAAGCCAAATCCTTGCTCTTTCTAATAAGCTGATCTTCGTAACTTGATCTCTGTAGATCGAGATTTCGTTTTTTGTCTTTTTGAGCCATCAGGGCTGTGTAGTTTTTGTAAGCATCAGACAATAGCTCTTCTTTCACTGTTTCAAATCCTTTTTCAAATTTAATTTTCCATTGAACCAACATTTCCGCATCATCTGCGCTATTGAAATGTTCTTCCATTTTATTTTTAATATCCTGATAGTTTGACAAAATTCTTAGTTCAATCTGTGATCGTGTCATAGCATCTGTATTGTTATCAATACTGTTATAGAGTTTGTTTTCCTGCTGAAGAACATCACTCCTGAGTTCCCAAGTCCATTTTCCATACATTTCTTCCAGTTTGGTATAAGCTGCAATCTCTAATGTGTTCTTAAAGCTGAAAACGAAGTTTTCTGCAAGCAAAGCCGTCCATAGATCCTTAATGCGTGCTTTGAATTCTGATATCTTCAAGACGTTGACTGTTTTTTCTTTTTTCGCATTTCTAAGTAACATTTCTTTAAGGTCTTTAATATTTTGGCAGTAGCTTGGATTTGGCGGAGCCATCGGAGGGTCTCCCTCCCAAAGATGAGCAAAGTAACGGATCTGAGAGTTCACGTCAAACCTGATAACCGCATCAAATGATTCAACAGCGCACTGCTCCTGGGCTGCAGCCATGCGGGTCATCTCATCAAGTTTCTCCTGAAAGCGTCTCCTTCCCTCCATGTTCTTATTGTGAGCAGTCACATCCCCTACGTTTTGATGGACAAACACACAGCTCGGTGATAACTTGACCTGCCTCATTCTCAGAAATGCCTGCACAGCAATTTGTAGAATGTCTTGCATTTCAGAAGGGTTCTCTCCAAAAATGTTGATCACGGTCATGTTTCCCAGCCCAATCACAAACGTTGCCAGCTCATTGTCATGACTATGTGTTGCATTTGACAGCTCTACAGAACGTAGTCCTTCTGTGTCGACTATCAGCACAAAGTCATATCCCAGCTGTTTACTGAACTCTGCCTCCACCTTCACTAACTGCATGTAGGCTCCTTGGGTGCATCTCCCACTACCAACAGGAAACTGGAGACCAAACATGGCATTAAGTAGCGTGGACTTTCCACTGCTCTGTATTCCCAGTATTGAGATTACAAACAGCCTCACGTTTCAAATTTCATTAATGATTCCATCCAAGATTGAGCTAATCCAAATGAGAGGGACATGTGCAGCATCACCATCCATGAGTTCAAGGGGAAATCCAGAGATCATCATTTCTGCTGCGATCTTTGACAAAGTAGCTGGGAGTTTTTCAACTGATGGCGTTGTCTGTGAAGCTTCGTAGATCTGACCAACTTCCCTAAAAACGTGATAAATTCCAAAGGAAGAGGCATCAAGTTCTTCTGATATTTTATCCAACTCTGATTGTTTTGCAGCAATGGTAGTCGTGTTAGAACCTTGTTTTTTCAATTGTATTATTGCTGTCCAGACCTGATGATAAGTGAGATTAAGTTGTGATAAGCGATCTGCAGACATATTTTCTAAGTATATGCGTAGCCAATGCATAAAGTATGTTTTTACTGTGCATGACTTCTTGGTCAAAATTATGATCAATGATCTCATAAAATCGTTAAGAGGAAATGCTTTTTCAAGCTGTTCTTTCCTAATGAGTGTTTTTTCCATTGAAATATCACTTTTGTGTTCCTCAACACTTAGGCCCCCCTTTACCTTCATGCGAGTCAATTCTTTGTCTTTCTTGCACCACGACTGCCACAATTTTCCTTGAAGAGGCAAAAATATCTCCTTTATGGAACACAGCGGCTTGTTACTTATAAGACTCAGCAAAACTTTCGCCATATCCTTGCCCTCTAAACATTGTTTATCATCTTCATCAACAATGAAGCCATACTGTCTTGCAATATCTGAGCAAGCTTCGATATTAATATTTCTTTTTGAATTGTCAAAATATAATTTTATTATTGACGTCAATTCATCAATTAACTCAGCCTCATTTCGATTCCCGACAGCAATTTTCGCGTTTGTTCCAGATACTCCACTGGAAACTCTCTTATTGTCAGCACAGAGGCAAACTAGCGGCTTTGGGGAACTCAAACATTCGTCTAAGATGCGTTTACCTTCTTCATTGCGATCACCATCTGACAGTAATATCACATTTATAGACGATATCTCATGTAAAAATTGCACCTGTGTTTTGTGTTCTCTTGCATCTCCGTGGAGATTAGTGAATGCTATGCAGTCATTAAATACATCATCGTCCTTGCCACCTGGAAGATACCAAGCGATCTCTGCAACTCCTTTCATTAGTTGACCATTCCTGCTGCTGCCTCGGCAGTGCCTATGAAAGAAAACTTCATGCTTTTGCTTGCCGAGCAGAGAATTCATTATCTGAGATTTTGATGTGGGTGATTCACCAAATCTTACGAAGGACACGAGTGCAGTGTTGGCATCACTGATTGCACAGTTTTTAGATTTCCATTTTGTGGTAGATGCATCACGGCATTTCCAGCTTTTTTTAATCTGTCTGAATGACCAGATAGGGAATTCTATTTCTGAACAACAAGGATTTGGAACTAATAGCGGAAGTGCGAACTGGATGAATGAAAGTTTGGTGAAAATGTACTGCCTTACAAAATTGTCTCCACAATGGAATATTGCCATTTGTAAATCCATAGGGTGAATGTGGGTTTCAGTGTTTGTACTAGGCCTATCCCTGTTATTTATTATGTCATCATCATTCTTATCATCAGAAAAGAAGTTATCACTATTAGGGCTTTTATTTGTATACGTGGACTGAGATAAGTTGTTTAATTTACCTTTGTTTAGATTGTTACACTGAAAACTAACACATCTTGCTCGATAGTCAATCATCATCAGTTTTTGCAGATAAGAAAGAGCAAGTTCTTGTTCTGTGCATCGATCAGGGTTAGTTTGAATTGGAGACCTGTTGACAACACATACATCACTTGTGTGTAATTTCTTAGGGTAGTAGTTTATCAGTGCGAGTCTTTCAAGCAGATTCAATAACTCTTCATTATTTTTTCGTGGTTGAATAGATGGTTTATTTTGTAATTCTTCTTGCCTTAAAGTTCCAACGATAATGGATTCCAGCATCATATCAAGTTTATTCCAGTCAGTTGGCCTTATTTCACTGCACTTAATCACATGGGAAACTTCAGCACACATTGTTGCTTCGATCTGGGATCTCATGAAATCGAACTGTTTTTGCTTTTCGGCAGGAGTTCGTGCATTAGACAAACCTGTCCGGAACACGTATGCCTGAGCTCTGGATTTGTCTTGTTCCATCAGTCTTGAGTACTCTCCGTAAGCGGACTCTAGTGCACGTTGAAGATGATCAATGTTGTCGTAATTCAGGGGATGCTGAAATCGTTTTTCTTTTACACAGTAGCCAACAGCAGAAGCTACTGAAATGATGAGTAGCTCTTGTTCGATGAGTTTTGTTGTTCTCAGTGATTGGCATAATGAATTAAATGAATGTGTGATTTCTTTGTTTTTTTCATGTATTTCTGAATAAGTTGGTCAAAAGTCAACTTTTAAATGTTCTTATGCTTTTGTTAAGATGTTCACAAGATCTTTAAATTCAGATAAATGATTAGGGACTCTTTCATACTCATTCAGCCACTGCATAATGGAGGCGAATTGTGGAAAGCTGTTAACTTCACAACTGTTTGGCTCCATAATAGAGCGCATAAGCTTTTTGATTTTCACCGTTTTGGCAGGTGCTGTAACAAGATTTGACAAAAATGATTGAAAGGCTGGGTGAGACAAACAGGTGTTTATCCAAATTAAATTGCTTTTCGTTTCATCATATAACGTCTGTTTCAAATCAAGTATGTTTTCTAAATTATATTCCATGTCGGATTCTTGCCACTGTTTAATATCTTGCATCACTGACCTGGCTTTAGCATTAGCAGAGACCAATTTATCCTCAAGACCAAAATTTGGATTTTGGTTTGTCAAAAGTGTGTATGCCTCCTTGAGCCTGCTAGCTATCAAGGTATTTTTAAAGTAATCCTTGTGGTTAAACGTGACAGTGTCCCACACTGGAACCAATGATGTGCCTAGATCAATGACAGTCCACGTCTTGGTGTTCGAGACAATGTCAGTTTTCCATTGTTGAAAAGAACAAATGCCAGGTGATCCACCTATTGTACCTACGGAAATTGTCACCTTACTAAGAGGTGTAGCATTGTATTTTTCGGAAAATTCCGTTGTAAATTCGGATGCCATCATGCTATCACCACCACCACCACCACAGCCACTGCTGTTGTAGGCAGAAGTGGAATACCTTTCCACTGCCTCCGATAGCATATTTCTTTCTTCCTTTTCCTCATCTGAGCTGATGCCCTCTGCTGATGCTTTCCACTTAAATATCCCACCAAAGTGGACAGGGCCTGTATGGGCATGAGAGCCAAAGTTCTCAAAAAAACTTCCAAACCTGCTGCTTAGCACGCGCGTTTTAAAAGACTCATTGACGTTTTTTAAAGTGTTTTCAATGCTTTGTAATTCCTCCAACGCCTCATCAGACAGCTTGAGTTGATCAAAGTTCAGACTTCCTGAGGCAAGTGGTAAGTACAGGTATTTGATGCTATGAATGCAGGTATCCGTGGGATTTTTTTGTTACTTTTTTTCAGTGTGTAATGCCTTGCTATGCCACGAGGTGATTTCTTCATTCAAGGCCTGTAAGAAACCTTCTTCTGTCGTTATGGTATTGAATCCCAATTTTTCCACTGCTGTCTCAAATATGTTTTCCTCTTCAGAGGATGAAAACTCTTGTTGCTTTATCATCGGTTGATGTACTGGCCCAGCAAGATCAAACGACATTGGGATGTTTAGGAGTTTGCCTCTTTTCTTTAACATATCGTTTATTTGACCAGTTCGATACACCCCCTCCAAAACAAGTCCTTTAGATGCATATTGTAAAAGACTTATATGTGATATTGTTCCACGTAAAGTTGAAATGTCTGATAAATCTAACTGCTTTAGATAAGTGTTTGCCATATCAGTGGAATGGTTGCCATCACGCAATGGGTTTTCTTTTGCTCCTTTCAATTCCATTCGCTGCTCTGTCTCAGTCTCTATGTTAGAATTATCACTGCCAGTTAATATTTTCTGATGGATTTGTTCTGGATGCTGCTTTGTTGGTGTATCTTGCTCCTGTTTATTTCCAATTGGCTCACATTGTTGTGATTGTTTTAAAATAACTTCATTGCCAGACATTTTCATTAACTTACACAATGCCTTTTTCTCCCATGAATGCCGGCAATGTGGTTCTATGATTTCAAATTCCTCAGGGCCACAATATTGCAATGCTTGTACATTGGTGATACCCAAAATATCTCGTAGTTTTGTAATCCAAAAAGTTTTATTAAGACCTAAGTCTGTAAGTACTTTGGCAAGCTCATCTTGAGCTTTAATGTCGTGGTCCTCCTCTTCAGACATAGCCTTGAATACACACATAGACCGTCCTTAATTAGTAATACAACATTTAACAATAATACAAATCAATTTATAATTCAGTTGAATATTTAATGTTGTTTTAATCATGAGCATAACAAATATTCAGACGAATAACCGAATTTCATCACCTATTTTAATGTCAAACATCTGTGATAAATATTAAATTAAGTATTTCCAAATACCTACCACGCTTATCTACTTTTTAAATAATAAAAATGAAATAAATATACAATTTTAATATTTAAACAATTGATTGAGTCATTGCAGGTTGAAATTTGGAATATAACAGCACGAAATTAATTCCTTCAACGGGCCCAATATTCTCAAGAGACTAATGGGAAGTGTTTTAACTTACCATGCTATAACAAGCAGCACTTCAGCCATGGCACCATAGCTAATGGATCAATCCTGCCCATCTCCTGTGCTCAAGCTCCACACATGGTTCTCATGCCACATGAGAACGTTTTTGTCTGCATGTCATTTCCCAATGCAAATGTTGATAAAAGTCGGTCTTTAGCCAATACTACACCGGCCCCCCTAGAGGCAGTAGTAAGGGATGTACTGGGGTGGGGCCAACGTCATGTATTGAAAAAAGTGGTGCGGCGCTTGGAGTTTACAGATGGGGGATATTATGAGGTATGGTCTTAGAGATCGTGTGTCTACTGTGCAATTGCAGGATCTGGCAGAGGTTAAAAGTGGTGGTACTAAGGTGTGGTGGTAGAAAGAGCTGAGCTAAGAACACACACGCATACCCTGTGCGCTCCTGCGCGAGAGAAGGGTGGCTCTAGGCATTGCTCAAAGCTACAATTACACTGGAGTCAGTCGATCACATAGGGATAATGTGTTGGGCATCATATTACATTATCCCAATGTTATATTGTACATTACATTATCCCTATGCGATAATGTAATGCAAAGTACATTAGCCATTGCAGTGACTGCTGAGGTGGTAATGGCCATTGCTTTTTCGTGGCTTGTATACATTGATTACCATCACATTACCAACCATGACTGTTATTATTCATGTGCCGTCACTTGTGCTGGATTTGAGAGCTCGGCCCTTTAGGCCTTGCCTAATGCAGGTGGTGAGGCGATGTTTAGGTTGGTAGATGGCAGCACCATTTATTCTGTAACTTGCTATCCGCGTGCTGACACAGAATTATATACTCTTCGTTGAATAAAAAAAATGTGTACGTCTGCTTTTAGGCTCATCATAACTACTGTATCATATGAAAAATTACATCTTTTGACTGCAGTCTCCCTAATTCTGTATTAAGTGTTTTTTTTCGAATGCGTAATCCACTTCGAAGCTGTGAATAGCAATCTTTATATGCATAAAATACTTGACAACGAAAATAAATATCTATTCCTGACTATTAAATACGATTTAAATTATTTGTTTACTACAATTGCATAATTAAACATGCCATTTACATGACAGAGACATTCTAATCGTGATGCCAACGGCAACCTACATGTTCACAATGCAAGTTCCAGAGTTGACAGTCTCATGGACTCACCTCTCGCTTGCTCGGAGCACAAAGGAGGCTGGAACTCTCTTCCTGACCTTCTTTATCGACAGACAAGTGTCAGGGTGAGGTGGAGTTGCATTGTGTCCAGCTTGAAAAGAAAAGAAAATCAAACACGTGATTAATTATTTTCACCGTACACTACACAGCAACCACAATTTCAGATAGCTGTGAACTATGCATGGGTTTACTGACTCGCATAGACTTTCATTTAAGGGTTTTTACAACAACATACACATTTATACAGCATCTAAATATCAGTTAATCTGAACAAAACCATTAAAACCAGACGAATCCCAAAATCATGGTGGGAGGTGTTGGTCATTGCAATACTCAAACCCGCCAAGCCAACCGATGACCTGGGAAGCTATGGGCCAATATTACTCATGTGAACGACCTACAGACTCCTAGAACGCATCATCCTCCGGAGGATCAACCCCTTCTTCGAATCGGTGATCCCTGAAGAACAAGCGGGATGTGTGGACTTGTCATTGGCCGAAAAAACAGCCTAGATTAAGGACTTGATGTGGAAGCTCACAAGGACCATTCCTTGCCTCGAAACAATCCTTGTGATATGGATGATGCTGATCAATACCTAACTGCGTGTCTATATGGGCAACAAAGCTAGTTCATCTTGGTTCCTTATTGTATATACAGACGACCCTTCTCCATCACGACTTTCTACATCGCGGTTTTGATATATCGCGGGGTCGGCAAGAGAAATAAAATGGGAATTTTTTGGGGAAGTTTTTGGGAGTTTTTCAAAAGCCGCATACGACACACGAAGGCCAGCAGATGACACACACAACGTTTAGTACTGCACAAATGCTTCAAATATATGTGTAGTGACATCGGGAATGTCACCGTAGCATGCGATGTTCTTACGTTGCGGACAGCACCGGGTGGGTTCACAGAGAAGGCCCCAGGTGGGGTGGGGGGGGGGGCTAGGGGGTGATCACGTGTCCAGGGAGAGCTCTCGAGGGGGATTGAGAGAGGAGCTAGAATGCTCGAGAAAGTGGGCGGGGCCGAGGGTGGAGCCGACCCCAACCCGGGAGGATATAAGGTGGGTCCCTGAGAGGGACCAGAGTCACTTCGTTCTACAAGCTGGAAGCTCTACGTCTACATGCTGGAAGCTCTACGTCTACATGCTGGAAGCTCTACGTCTACACGCTTGGAAGCTATACGTCTACACGCTGGAAGCTCTACGTCTACACGCTGGAAGCTCTACGTCCTACGAGGCATCAACATGTGGCCGGGGACCCGAGTGAGGGTCCGACCCTTCGTAGCTATAACTCTTACGTATAGAGTAGTTAGCTGGGTGGTCACCACCCCAGGCTGTATCTGGTAAAGGGGCAGTTACCTCTTTGTATATACTGTTATGATAAACGTGTTGCCTCTGAAGAATAAAGTCTGTGACTTAGTTGGACTCACAACATGTGTATGATATGAATGTATTTTATTATTTTAATACCATAAATATACACCATTTTTTTACATTACATTTTGTAAAAAGTTACTTTGCACGTTGGTTGGGAGGATGCCAAGCGTATTTACGGTAGCCTCTCGCGTGATATCTCACAGCATCCCACCCCCGAACCCCCCGGACTGGAAGTGCTCGCTTCGCTCGCCAAGGGGACCAAGGGGACCAAAAATTTTACTCGGTTTTTCCAGATCGAGGGGGCCTGCACCCCTAACCCCCACGATGTGAAAGGGTCGATTTCAAATCGAAATCGCTATTTGAAACAATGCGATTAGCAAATCACAAAGGCTACGATTTTTTCGATTTGAAAAGTCCTATTACTTTCATCTTCTTTGGTTCTTTCGGTAAAGTCACGTAGAATGATAATAAAATAATAAATTGATAAAATAAAATAACACAATAATATTCTCACGACGTTTCGGCCACAACACAAGCGGCCTTCATCAGGTGAAGGGGGCGAGACTGTCTGGTAGGACAGCGCTGGAGTGAAAGAGCCACGTTCAGATACGGCCTTTAAGCTGTGTGAGAGGAACAAAGCGCCTTGACAAAGGAATTAGCATATAATTTAGCATTGAAATGGATGAATGATTAGCTTGTGACTGGTCACAGAAATAGCTATGTTAAAAGTTAAAGCATACACACCCGCAGAGGCACCCATTGTTAAAGGGATTAGCATAGAATTTAGCATTGAAATAGCTAAGTTAAGGCATACACATCTTGACAATTCTATTTTACATTGGAATTGTTTTATTTTTTATTATTCTAACTTTATAAATGTAACTTAACAATTGTTCTATGTTTGTTCTATTTCAATTAAAACACTTTAATAAATACATGATGGAAGCAATTAATCTTTTAAGTTCTCATCCTTGCATTAGAAGATATAGAGCATTTTATTTTTTGATTTAAAGCTTTCGTGACTGCAGTAATTCATATTCTTAGTTTTTTCGGTAAAGTCACGTTGAAGAGAAACAACAAAATAATAAAATATATAAAACAATAAAAAATTCTCACAACCTTTCGACCATAACTCAAACGGTCGTCTTCAGGTGTGTTGGTTCGCATAATTTTTTTTTTAAACGGCGCATTTATTTATTTATAAAAAAACGTTAGCGCCACGCGCAACGATTTGGCAGTTTATTTAGGACTAGTCCATCTATATTCTGAAAAGAGGAGGGGGGATACGAAATTTTTTTATAATGTATGCTGTCTGAAAGCTACTGTAAGCGTGAACAATCAATTAAGACCTGAAATGGTTTATCAAATCTTTCCAATGATTGCTAAGATAGAATCCATCTTCTCGGTTGAAATTGTCTCTGTGCTTGTATATGTGGATAGCCTCATGAACGAGTCTCTCATGGAAGCCAGATGGCTTACAAAGAACCTCTGTCTTGGAAAAGTCAATGGCATGTGAGCCTACTGAATTAGAACAATGATCTGCCACGGCCGAGGTGTTGGTCCTACCGTGTTTAAGGTCTGCTTTGTGTTCACGAATGCGGTCCGAGACATGGCGTTTGGTTTCTCCAATGTAACTACTACCACAGAGGCAACTTAGTTTGTAGGCACCAGGGTATTGTATGTCCGGAATCACATCTTTTACAGACGGAACCAGATCACGGATTTTATGTAATGTGTTGAAACGGACCTGGATCTTGTGTTTATTCAAGATTTTGGAGATCTTTTTTGTGATCCCAGCAATGTAGGGTAAAGTGATGGTTTTGAAAGGCTCCTCAAGAGGGTTCTTCTTCATGGTTTGAGTGATAGCTTTGCGGATTGTATAGTCGGAGTAACCATTAGCCCTAAGAGCTTGGTGTACGTGCTTAAGTTCACTGCTTATGTGTTCCTGGTCGGATATGCATTGGGCTCTATGATACAGAGTCTTGATGAGATAATTCTTCTGTGGTGGATGGTGATGGGAATCCGGTTTCAGATAAGCATCCGTATGGGTAGCTTTCCTGTAGACAGAGTGGCTCATTGAACCATCAGGTCTCTTTTTAATTAGGACATCCAAAAAAGGTATCTTGCCATCTATTTCGACTTCCATGGTAAATCTGATGGCTGGGTGTATGGAATTGATGTGGTCGAAGAATTGGTCTAGAGCAGGCCGGCCATGTGGCCAGATGACAAAAGTGTCATCCACGTACCTCTTCCATAAGGTTGGGCGCAGAGTGGCAGTCTGGATGGCGTCAGTCTCAAATTTCTCCATGAAAATGTTAGCTATAACTGGACAAAGGGGGGAGCCCATTGGGGTGCCCTCAGTTTGTTTGTAGAAAGTTCCATTCCAAGTAAAGTATGTATTGGTTAAACAGTGTCTCACCAGGGGGGTACCTCAGTGTTTAATCCTTGATGAACCAAGTCTTCAATGATTGCAATGGTGTCAGGTACAGGAACCTTGGTGAATAAGGAAACTACATCAAAACTGACAAGCAGGTCGTCTGGGGACAGGGAAATACCCTTGATTGTCGATACCAGGTGAGTAGAATTTTGTACCGCAGAGGTGGTCTTTCCAGTGAAAGGACGCAGGATTTCAGACAAAAAACGAGCATGTTTGTAGGTGGGGGAGCCGATAGTAGAGACTATGGGACGAAGGGGTGTATCTACTTTATGTATTTTTGGTAAGCCGTATAATCTTGGTGGCCTGGCAGCAGAAGGTTTCAACGAAAACTGTTTAGATTGATCAATTAATGTGGTTGAATCAGAAATTATTTTGTTGGTTTGTGTGACGAGGCTATTGGTGGGATCTCTTTTTATTTTTGTATAACTACCATCGTCGAGTAATTCTTTAATGTTGTTGTTGTATTCTATTTTATCCATGATGACAGTAGCATTGCCTTTGTCAGCTGAGAGGACTACAATATCATTCCTCTTTTTTAATTTATATAATTCAAAACGCTCATCTTTGCTGAGGTTGCTAGCTGGCATCTTAGCGTTTTTGAGGGTTGCAGCGATTTCAGATCTTGCTACGTCTGCAGCGATGTGACCCAGGCCCCTGAGAGCAACGTCTACTTGGGCAATTGTATCATTAACTGGTATGTGTTTAGGTGTGACTGCAAAGTTTAGACCTTTAGCTAAAACGGATTTCAGACCATCGGAAATATAACTGTTACTGCGATTAATTACGACTTCATTAACGTCTAACTTTTTGTTGTGTGGGTCCGGTCTTTTGTTGAAGAGGAGGTTAAATTTGGAAATCAGGTTTTCCTTACATTTGGTCGACATAGTAGCAGCTGAAGAGGCAGTCATATTGTCTACATGTTCCCAATCCGATGTGGACATTGTTGCCGTCAATGATAAGTGTGATTTGTAGAGTGTCTTGTCTAACTGATCTAGTTCGGTGCGTATAAGTCTGATTTTTTCTGAGATAAGAGCTAAGCTAGTTTTGAAAATAATTCGTTTCGCATTAGAAGAAGTTACAGCAGCAGAGGTCAGTGTAAATGCAATTGGTATTACCCCAGAGTCGCGGCATCTCTTCAGGAAGGTGAGAGACTCGATCAGCTGAGCTTTCTTATCCCGGAGTTTGTTGAAGGATCTTAAAGTTATGTGAAAACCCTCCCCGTAGAGGCGATTAAATTTTGATTTAAAGCTTTCGTGACTGCAGTAATTCATATTCTTAGTTTTTTCGGTAAAGTCACGTTGAAGAGAAACAACAAAATAATAAAATATATATAAAACAATAAAAAATTCTCACGACGTTTCGACCATAACTCAAACGGTCGTCTTCAGGTGTGTTGGTTCGCATAAATTTATTTTTAAACGGCGCATTTATTTATTTATAAAAAAAACGTTAGCGCCACGCGCAACGATTTGGCAGTTTATTTAGGACTAGTCCATCTATATTCTGAAAAGAGGAGGGGGGATACGAAATTTTTTATAATGTATGCTGTCTGAAAGCTACTGTAAGCGTGAACAATCAATTAAGACCTGAAATGGTTTATCAAATCTTTCCAATGATTGCTAAGATAGAATCCATCTTCTCGGTTGAAATTGTCTCTGTGCTTGTATATGTGGATAGCCTCATGAACGAATCTCTCATGGAAGCCAGATGGCTTACAAAGAACCTCTGTCTTGGAAAAGTCAATGGCATGTGAGCCTACTGAATTAGAACAATGATCTGCCACGGCCGAGGTGTTGGTCCTACCGTGTTTAAGGTCTGCTTTGTGTTCACGAATGCGGTCCGAGACATGGCGTTTGGTTTCTCCAATGTAACTACTACCACAGAGGCAACTTAGTTTGTAGGCACCAGGGTATTGTATGTCCGGAATCACATCTTTTACAGACGGAACCAGATCACGGATTTTATGTAATGTGTTGAAACGGACCTGGATCTTGTGTTTATTCAAGATTTTGGAGATCTTTTTTGTGATCCCAGCAATGTAGGGTAAAGTGATGGTTTTGAAAGGCTCCTCAAGAGGGTTCTTCTTCATGGTTTGAGTGATAGCTTTGCGGATTGTATAGTCGGAGTAACCATTAGCCCTAAGAGCTTGGTGTACGTGCTTAAGTTCACTGCTTATGTGTTCCTGGTCGGATATGCATTGGGCTCTATGATACAGAGTCTTGATGAGATAATTCTTCTGTGGTGGATGGTGGTGGGAATCCGGTTTCAGATAAGCATCCGTATGGGTAGCTTTCCTGTAGACAGAGTGGCTCATTGAACCATCAGGTCTCTTTTTAATTAGGACATCCAAAAAAGGTATCTTGCCATCTATTTCGACTTCCATGGTAAATCTGATGGCTGGGTGTATGGAATTGATGTGGTCGAAGAATTGGTCTAGAGCAGGCCGGCCATGTGGCCAGATGACAAAAGTGTCATCCACGTACCTCTTCCATAAGGTTGGGCGCAGAGTGGCAGTCTGGATGGCGTCAGTCTCAAATTTCTCCATGAAAATGTTAGCTATAACTGGACAAAGGGGGGAGCCCATTGGGGTGCCCTCAGTTTGTTTGTAGAAAGTTCCATTCCAAGTAAAGTATGTATTGGTTAAACAGTGTCTCACCAGGGGGGTACCTCAGTGTTTAATCCTTGATGAACCAAGTCTTCAATGATTGCAATGGTGTCAGGTACAGGAACCTTGGTGAATAAGGAAACTACATCAAAACTGACAAGCAGGTCGTCTGGGGACAGGGAAATACCCTTGATTGTCGATACCAGGTGAGTAGAATTTTGTACCGCAGAGGTGGTCTTTCCAGTGAAAGGACGCAGGATTTCAGACAAAAAACGAGCATGTTTGTAGGTGGGGGAGCCGATAGTAGAGACTATGGGACGAAGGGGTGTATCTACTTTATGTATTTTTGGTAAGCCGTATAATCTTGGTGGCCTGGCAGCAGAAGGTTTCAACGAAAACTGTTTAGATTGATCAATTAATGTGGTTGAATCAGAAATTATTTTGTTGGTTTGTGTGACGAGGCTGTTGGTGGGATCTCTTTTTATTTTTGTATAACTACCATCGTCGAGTAATTCTTTAATGTTGTTGTTGTATTCTATTTTATCCATGATGACAGTAGCATTGCCTTTGTCAGCTGAGAGGACTACAATATCATTCCTCTTTTTTAATTTATATAATTCAAAACGCTCATCTTTGCTGAGGTTGCTAGCTGGCATCTTAGCGTTTTTGAGGGTTGCAGCGATTTCAGATCTTGCTACGTCTGCAGCGATGTGACCCAGGCCCCTGAGAGCAACGTCTGCTTGGGCAATTATATCATTAACTGGTATGTGTTTAGGTGTGACTGCAAAGTTTAGACCTTTAGCTAAAACGGATTTCAGACCATCGGAAATATAACTGTTACTGCGATTAATTACGACTTCATTAACGTCTAACTTTTTGTTGTGTGGGTCCGGTCTTTTGTTGAAGAGGAGGTTAAATTTGGAAATCAGGTTTTCCTTACATTTGGTCGACATAGTAGCAGCTGAAGAGGCAGTCATATTGTCTACATGTTCCCAATCCGATGTGGACATTGTTGCCGTCAATGATAAGTGTGATTTGTAGAGTGTCTTGTCTAACTGATCTAGTTCGGTGCGTATAAGTCTGATTTTTTCTGAGATAAGAGCTAAGCTAGTTTTGAAAATAATTCGTTTCGCATTAGAAGAAGTTACAGCAGCAGAGGTCAGTGTAAATGCAATTGGTATTACCCCAGAGTCGCGGCATCTCTTCAGGAAGGTGAGAGACTCGATCAGCTGAGCTTTCTTATCCCGGAGTTTGTTGAAGGATCTTAAAGTTATGTGAAAACCCTCCCCGTAGAGGCGATTAAATTTTGATTTAAAGCTTTCGTGACTGCAGTAATTCATATTCTTAGTTTTTTCGGTAAAGTCACGTTGAAGAGAAACAACAAAATAATAAAATATATATAAAACAATAAAAAATTCTCACGACGTTTCGACCATAACTCAAACGGTCGTCTTCAGGTGTGTTGGTTCGCATAAATTTATTTTTAAACGGCGCATTTATTTATTTATAAAAAAAACGTTAGCGCCACGCGCAACGATTTGGCAGTTTATTTAGGACTAGTCCATCTATATTCTGAAAAGAGGAGGGGGGAGACGAAATTTTTTATAATGTATGCTGTCTGAAAGCCACTGTAAGCGTGAACAATCAATTAAGATCTGAAATGGTTTATCAAATCTTTCCAATGATAGCTAAGATAGAATCCATCTTCTCGGTTGAAATTGTCTCTGTGCTTGTATATGTGGATAGCCTCATGAACGAATCTCTCATGGAAGCCAGATGGCTTACAAAGAACCTCTGTCTTGGAAAAGTCAATGGCATGTGAGCCTACTGAATTAGAACAATGATCTGCCACGGCCGAGGTGTTGGTCCTACCGTGTTTAAGGTCTGCTTTGTGTTCACGAATGCGGTCCGAGACATGGCGTTTGGTTTCTCCAATGTAACTACTACCACAGAGGCAACTTAGTTTGTAGGCACCAGGGTATTGTATGTCCGGAATCACATCTTTTACAGACGGAACCAGATCACGGATTTTATGTAATGTGTTGAAACGGACCTGGATCTTGTGTTTATTCAAGATTTTGGAGATCTTTTTTGTGATCCCAGCAATGTAGGGTAAAGTGATGGTTTTGAAAGGCTCCTCAAGAGGGTTCTTCTTCATGGTTGGAGTGATAGCTTTGCGGATTGTGTAGTCGGAGTAACCATTAGCCTTAAGAGCTTGGTGTATGTGCTTGAGTTCACTGACTATGTGTTCCTGGTCGGATATGCATTGGGCTCTAGGGTGCAGAGTCTTGATGAGGGAATTCTTCTGGGATGGATGGTGGTGGAAATCCGGTTTCAGGTAAGCATCCATATGGGTAGCTTTCCTGTAGACAGAGTGGCTCATTGAACCATCGGGTCTCTTTTTACTGTGGTTTTCACGCCTGATGATGATTGCTTGTGTTGCAGTCGAAACGTTGTGAGAATTTTATTGTTTTATATTATTATTTTATTGTTTTCCTTCTCCGTGACTTTACCGAAAGGACCAAGAATATGAATCCCTGCAGTCACGATAGCTTTAAATCAAAATCATGGTATTAAACATTAACTTTGGTGATATGATATGTTGTTAAGTGACAATACAGCACATAGTCAGGGGGTTGTGAATACGACTAGTTACATGTTCTATTAACATCCACTTATCAATACATGAGTGCCATGAGATCTGGGTTAAGCATATAAAGTTGATAATGATGTATGGAAGTTTTATAGTGAAGTATTGAACCAAAGGATAATTCAGAAAATATACGTAATCTCCACGACAAAAATAACATGTCATCCAGGGGTATAACCAGAGCCTGCCAACCGCCTTTGTCTTCCCAGTGACTGTCATTGCTTGCTGCAGCAGGAATTAATTTTAAGGATGAGTCGACCTAACGAGGAAAGCCGTTTCACAATAAACATGGCTACAGACACACAACACGTAGGGGAAATTGAGTGGGTCTGTGCTCACACATATCGTGGGATGACCTCCGAAGAAAGGAGTTTGATAAGGGTTATGACATCAAGCGCCAGGATGTCTGCGGAGAACCAGGAATGATCTCAGGCTGACCCGATGGATGCACCACGTGTGCAAAGGTGGGAGGAGAATGTCGGGCCATAATGTATATTAGGTTATTAATCGCATGAGCTAGAAATCCTATATATACAGCACACAATCATATTAGTCGGTTTTGCACTGGCAGACTGCGGGGCTTGCCCTCGTGACTGGCAACAGAGCTTTATTCCTGCTGAGGCACACGGTGTCGCTAGAAGGCTTATCTTACGTTTTTTTCGTTTGTTTTTGGGCCGCTTTCCGAGCCAAGGACTGCGCCTGTAGTGTTGCAATTAGTTGTGATAGAAATGTTTTAATAAGAGCACCCTAGTGGTGGTCGTCTTATACAGCCCTTTTTATGCCACTGTTGTGCGATGGAATTTTCCGTATGATACTGCACATTCATTGGAAAGGGCCTGAAGTGCAACACATACAGGTTTCCCTCGCTTTGTGGTTGTAGATGTGGTCCAAAAAAAAGGGCACACAAACCTAAACCACACAGGACAGCTTACCTGCCAAACAGTACACACACACAATGGTGTCCCACGTCGGATCACGAAGCTGTATATGAGTGAATTTAAACAGCATATAGAGAATTTTGGGTAGAAGTGCATTCGTCCAATATACATATTACACAAACCGGACCCGCATAAAGTGAAAACCCTGTACTGACTCGCGGCAACCTTAGTCTACACAGCGTCACTTGTATGTACAATTCTTTGTACACATACACACCTCTCCATGCTCCCTTGCATACTTTGGTGGTTAGATTGTGTCCTGTGTTTAAACTTAAGCATTATTTGTTAACCACAAGTGTACGTGGTTAATGCAGACATGATGCCTTGCAAAGGATGCAGTTAGGTGTTTTAACATCTTAACACCTCTTTTATTGCCAGAACGGATAAAATCTCTTCTTTTTCCCTGAGTTTTTGTTCTATATTTTTCGTTAATGACCATATCTCCGAGCAATGTCATTGAAGGTAGCATGCACTGTTATTGGCATATCAGTAGATAATGCGTTTGATAAATGAAGACTATTAAGGGAGTTGCTAATGTTGTGTTTGGGCTATGGATAGTATTATAAACAAACATCAAGGTTAGCATAAGTGCAAGTGTTCAGGCAAGATTAATGTCTGACATATTTTCAAAACTTAATTTTTTGCCTAGATTGTAATAACCTATATTTCACTATTGTGGTGTTTGCATGCAGTCCAAAATTACAGGGCCATTTGTTCAACATATTTAACATCACTAACCCATAAGACATTAACATGCATTTTAATATGGTATTCTTTTTTAAACGTAGCCTGTTAAAATATCTGATATACAATAGCGATCATGTATTGACCACACATAGTCTATACAATGTACGTTCTCACATCTATGCCGTATATAATTTACCTATAACTGATTTCAATAGTTTTAGCCTATTACTGGCCAATGTGCAGCCGACTTGCATCTCTTATAATACTTACGATGTTCAGGTGATGGAGAGTCGTAGGGCGCAAGTAATTCGCTCCGTCTCTTCAGCTCTGCATTCACCCCGGCTTTATATTCAGATTCACAAAAAGGTGGAGCTTCCCAGACTCCACCCAGTGCTTGATAATAACGAATGCGTGTTTTCCTGTGTGTGAGAGACAACGCGTGTGTGGACGTGAAAGAAAGATTGTGAGCGTATGCCCTTTGAGTTGTTAAATACTGCATGTTACCTAGGCAGTGAGGATAGCGTATGAATAAATAGTCTATCGAGGAGTCGGACAATGAGATATAATTTCCAAATTATACTAAGGCTCTCAAAGCACTAAAACTTAAATCATACACTAACTTGTTATACATATATATGGAGCATCATGGGCGAAAGGACAAATAAGCAGAACTGCATTCTTTATCCACGTATATAGAAAAATAGTTTAGTCCATCGACCGTTTATTTTCCAGGCGAACATCAATCACCAAGCGGCATTTGTAAGCAGTCAAACTACAGACTCGTCTCGATGTGCTAATCATATCCAGTATTTCTGATTTTCTTTCGTCTCAAATCTATATTTTCGTGAGATTTTCTTGCTTGGAAAGCATCCCGCTGTTTCAGAAGAAAGCAAGACAGCCAACACCACATTTAGAGTCTGAAAGGGCACCTTGCCTGGCACAGGCGCCGTGGTGACGTCGCTGTCACTTTGTGGCGAATGACTGATATTGGTATTGGTGTGTGCGGAGCGGTAGTGTAGCGGTGAGCGCACTGCGCTACAAAGGTGGCGACCCGAGTTCGATTTTTGCTCACGGCTAACATCAGTGCCTGGGTGTGGTGTGTAAACATCGCCACTGGGGAGACATAGGGGGCCGGGTGTGGTGTTGGCCACCCACTCCCTCGTGTGCCGTGCCGGCCTTCATAGGCGCTGCTCACTAACATCACTTGCCCCTATAGCCTGTTAAGGCTACACGGGGGATCATTGTCGTCGCGGTGTGTGTCTCTGTGTGTGTCTCTGTCTGTGTGTGGGTATCTCTGTCTGTGTGTGCGTGGGTATCTCTGTCTGTGTGTCTGTGTGTGTGTGTGTGGGTATCTCTGTGTGTGTCTGTGTGGGTGTCTACGATTGTGGTAACTCATTGCCCCCCTTTTGACTAGTATCAGGACTCAAGGTATTATGGAAATAAGTGTTTTATGTTACTTTATTTCATGATTTATTTGATTTAATATACAGTATTTTATTGTGTTACATGTTAAAGTACCATATTCTTAATTGTGAGTTGGACAGTGCTTCCCGTTCTGTTGAACCTTAGCATATTTCTTAACACTGACCATATGGTCATTTAAATATAGTGGATTATTGTGTCCCGACACACGAACTGTGCGAGTTATGGACTGGTCTCAGGAATGAATGTGGTTCGTAACCCGAGGACTGCCCGTATTCCTTCATGACTTATTAAAAACTTACAATTATTTCCTAAACAGCAGCATCCCTGCTTCCACCCCTGATTATCATGGTTGGCTTCATACGGTGAAAAATATTTTCAACATTAATAAAATAAGTCTGTACCACAGTCTGTCAATCAGTATCAAATATTCCTGAACGCTTTGTTTATAATATTGAAAAAATATCAGTCCTACTTTTATAAAATGTTATTTTTTAAAGTTTATACAAATGGATGCCACCATGCATGCATACCAGTTTTCCATTTGTTATTTGCTGAAGTGGTAGCGAATGTATGTATGGATGTGCGTGTGCTGTCTCAGAACTCGTGGTTTGTCCCGAATCATGTTAAAATGTTCTTGACATTTGCCATGCCATTATTTTTTATAGCTGTTTTGTTAAGATTGCGTAAAAATATTCCACTCCTCCAGTCTTGCCTTTACAATACATTCCTCCTTGTAATCACGTGTCAACATGTTTTACCCTGGCCGCTGTTAAACAATCCAGTTTTTTTTCCATTTTTGCTTGCATTGTGACTTTCATAGAATCTTAAATATGCCAGTGCCTTCCATCAAATGTCTCTCAGATTGTAGTCTTTTCCCTTACAGGTGCATTTTATCATACACTCTTGTACGTAAGTAGGCAGATGTTGCTCATTTTAAAGTGTTTTGTTCGCATATGTGATCACCTGCATTTGTACATTTGATTTAATTTTCATTGTTACATTTTCTCGTAAAACCCTTTTGAGATGTGTGTAAGCATCGAACTACTTACTTTGAAAGTAAAAACGCGTTAATCTTCACACGTATATACATTGGGATTTATAATGTTTGACTCTAGACAAACAGTCATTGCAGTTTCCCTGATGTGCGTATTCGGCTGTATGACAGCATATCGTGAATGACTGAAAACTTTACTCACACCGGCTTCCTTTAACTCATCATCGTTTAAACTTTTCTGAAAACTTGAGCAACCTTTTGTACCCTTTAATTTTGTCAAAGTACGTGTAAAATATATATGCAAATTATGCATTTTGTTAACGGAATTGTGCATTTTGAGCTAGGAATAATTTCAAGTGGTGGAGGGAGGGAAGGGAGTCGATCCTAAGTTGAGAAGCAAAGGCATCCCAGGAACATGGGGCGGCAGGGTGAAAAGAGGTCACAAACTCTACTTTGAATCGCTCGGATTACAGTAAGAATATGGATGCACATCTGATGCTGTGACTGTTTCAAGAGGTCCTGTAGATATTGGGCGGATTTGTTTAAAAGCGCTTTCAGAATGAAGACTGCCCTGTGGCAGTGTTTTAGGATGTCAAGGATGGTCAAATTCCAAGTGATATAGAGTTTGCTATGATGAGTTCTTTTGTAGGAATGAAGGACAGAGTGGAGGGCAAACAGTTTAAAACCATTGCTAACTGCCTTCACCCGTCCCTAACGCATGCGTCACTCCGCCAAGAGGAAGTCAGCAGTGGCCTTTACGATGCAGGTGGGGGAGGGACGCGCGCCACGGAGGGCGCAAGTCCACCACCGCAGTTCACCTCACCAGCATTTGTGTCGCCAGGGCACCGACATTTGATTTTTGAGAATTAACTTTAAAGCATTATTCAACAGTTGTAGATAATCAAAGGGCTGTTGTAGCCCTAGTTGTAAATCGTTAAACTTGTTTCGCACCATATGTAGCCAACCACACTCATCAGAGGCTCGGGGGAAGGACAACAAACTGAACACAAAGCAGTTCTTAAGAAATTTGCTTCCCATCTTGATTTAAAATTGCATAGTTCCAGTAGCTTCCTCATGTCGGACGGAAAAGCGTTCCTGATGGACAAAGACGTGCTCCTGAACGCATACGATGCATCTTCTTTGGTTCTTTCGGTAAAGTCACGTAGAATGAGAATAAAATAATAAATTGATAAAATAAAATAACACAATAATATTCTCACGACGTTTCGGCCACAACACAAGCGGCCTTCATCAGGTGAAGGGACGAGACTGACTGTCTGGTAGGACAGCGCTGTCCTACCAGACAGTCTCGTCCCTTCACCTGATGAAGGCCGCTTGTGTTGTGGCCGAAACGTCGTGAGAATATTGTTGTGTTATTTTATTTTATCAATTTATTATTTTATTCTCATTCTACGTGACTTTGCCGAAAGAACCAAAGAAGATGAATCATTGCAGTCACGAAAGCTTTAAATCGAAAGCATACGATGCAGTGACCGTCTTTGTTCGATGGTCAGTCAAAATCCACTGCAAGGATGAGCAGAGTTCACGTGATGGTTCATGATCTTTGACGAGATCAGAAAGGTTTCGTTGCACATTTGTGGAAATAATTTTGTGTGTAATGGCATCAAACTTTTTATGCATTCGTTTGGCAACCGAAAGCCAATGGAGCTGGGTGAGCACTGGATGGACGTGGTGTGATCTTGCAGTACCCGTCATGACATGTTCCAACGAATTTTGTACAGGCTGCAGCTTTTCATGTTTTTGCCATCGTCTCGTAGAGTATAGTTGTAATTATCAAACCTCATCGCTATGATACTAAACGCCACCGTGTTGGCTATGCCATGACTCAATGGTAGTCGAATGAGTTGTAGAGCCATGGAATTAAACTTGCAGGACTTGACTATATATCGTACGTGGAGATCATACAACATATTTTGTATCGAGAAAGGTGCCGAGGCTCTTTAGATTAGTAGACAACTGAATCCTGACGTCTGCAACCACCACACCTGGTCCGCCCAAAATCTGTTTTAACCTGAGCCTGAATGCAGCAGCGGGAAATAAGCATATTGATGTCACTTGATGACATCGACGATCGGAGAGACTTCTGTTAAAAATAGGAAGGACCTGAGGACATACCCCAATGGTGCTCCAACCGGATTGGTACTGACCTTTTCAAGTTAAATGTAAAAATTAACGAATTCACTTCTCCAAAAAGACCACACTCAGCCAAGACTGTACATTAAGTGTGGAAATGCTCACGTCTTACATTGCACTGCTAGACAGTGTGCAAAATCTTCCCATTATATTTAAACCTGAACAAATTTTTCCCATATCTTAATTCTGCTGGGCCCTATATCTCCACCTGAGTAAAATTTCCCACATCCAATATTCCTTGCCAGATCTGTCACTCAAGACCTTCCCCCATGTTGTCATCACATTTGGACTGATCTACTGCAACTCTATCCTCTAGAGTTTGCACTAATCCATAATCTCAGGGCTCCCAATAATATTAAAACATAATGACAATTTATAGAGTGCCTTTACATGGGCTATCTGAACAAGCAACAAACAAATTAATCACGAGTCGTTCGGCAATTGAAGTGAGAAATATATGTAGCATTTATAACTTTAGAAAGGTGAGTTTTTGAGTGGGATATTGAATGATGACAGCTTGAAAATGCAGTGGCAGACTGTTTCAAGCCGACAAGAGCAAAGGTGTGGTCTCTAAACACTATGGACTGCATTCCTAGCGAATGCCTTCAAGGCACTTGTCCATTTCAGAATCTATAAAAGTCACAATGACGTACGGGCGAATGGATGACACCAGATTACGAGACCGCACGCACGCACACACACACACAATCACATGCATTTCTTTCAGGGGCGAGGCCAGGAGTTTAAAGATGATTTATGAAGATTGTGAGGGTATGCCCTTTGAGTTGTTGAACATAGCATGTTGCCTCAGCAGTGAGGATAGCTTATGAAGGAGTCTATCGAGGAGTCGGACAATGAGATATAATTTCCAAATTATACTAAGGCTCTCAAAGCACTAAAACTTAAATCATACACTAACTTGTTTTGCATATATGTGGAGCATCATGGGCGAAAGGACAAATAAGCAAGAACTCCATTCTTTATCCAAATATAATTAGAAAAATAGTATAGTCCATCGACCGTTTATTTTTCCAGGCGAACATCAATCACCAAGCAGCATTTGTAAGCAGTCAAACTACAGACTGGTCTCAAAGTGCTAATCATATCCAGCATTTCTGATTTTATTTTTGTCTCAAATCTATATTTTCGTGAGATTTTCTTGCTTGGAAAGCATCCCACTGTTTGAGAAGAAAGCAAGACAGCCAACCACATATTTAGAGCCTCAAAGTGCACCTAGCCTGGCACAGGCGCCGTGGTGACGTCATGGCGGCTCATCGTCAAATGAGTACCTGGTGTGGTGTGTAAACATCGCCACTGGGGAGACAAAGGCAGTCGGACGTGGCGCTGGCTACTCACCTCCTCGTGTGCCGTGCCGGCCTTCATCGGCTCTACTTACTAACAGCACTTGCCCCTATAGTCTGTTAAGGCTACACGGGGGATCATTGTCGTCGTGGTGTGTTTGTCTCTGTCTGTGTGTGGGTGTCTGCAATTGTGGTAACTCATTGCCCCTCTTCTGACGAGCATCAGGACTCAAGGTTCATGAAAATAAAGTGTTTTTTTCCAATAATGCCACTTTATTTAATGTTTTATTTTATTTAATATACAGTAGTTTTATAGCGTTACATGTAAAAGTACCATATTCTTAATTGTGAGTTGGACAGTGCTTCCCTTTCTGTTGAACCTTAGCATATTTCTTAACACTGACCATATTTAAATACAATGGATTATTGTGTTCCGATTCACGAACCGTTCAAGTTATGGATGGGTCTCAAGAATGAATGATGTTCGTAACCCGAGGACTGCCCGTATTCCTTCATGACTGATTAAAAACATACAATTATCTCCTAAAGAGGAGCGTCCCTGCTTCCACCCCTGATTATCATGGTTGGCTACATACGGTGCAAAAAAATGTCGACATTAATAAAATAAATCTGTACCACAGCCTGTCAATCAGAATCTGCATATGTGCGGCAATTGGGGGTATTTATGTTCAAATATTTCTGAACGCTTGGTTTATAATATTGAAAAAATATCAGTCCTACTTTTATACAATGTTGTTTTTGTTAAGTCTATACAAATGGGTGCCACCATGCATGCATACCAGTTTTCTATTTTGTTATCATTTGCTAAAGTAGTAACGAATGGATGGATGTGCGTGTGCTGTCTCAGATCTCGTGGTTTGTCCCGAATCACGTTAAATTGTTGTTGAGATTTGCCATGCTTATAATCTACAATGCCATTATTTTTTTTTTAAAGCTGTTTTGTTAAGATTGCGTAAATAGATTCCACACTCCAGTCTTGCCTTTACAATACATTCCTCCTTGTAATCACGTGTCAACATGTTCTACCCTGGCCGCTGTGAAACAATCCAGATTTTTTTCCCTTTTTGCTTGCATTGTGACTTTCATAGAATCTTAAATATGCCAGTGCCTTCCATCAAATGTAGACTTTTGCCTGACAGGTTAATTTTATCATGCACACTTGTACATAAGTCGGCAGATGTTGCTCATTTTTAAGTGTTTTGTTAGCATATGTGATCACCTGCATATGTACATTTGATTTAATTTTCATTGTTACATTTTCTCGAAAAACCTTTTTGAGATGTGTGTAAGCATCAAACTACTTTTAAAGATGCATCGGCCTTTGTGTTTCGAGAGACAATTCGGTTGCACCTTACGAGGTCAGCTGTAGGTTTTGCAGCGTCTATAATGACTTAGTAGGCCAATCCTTGAGTTACAATCCTTGCCACAGCAATTGCGAGTGAAGGCGGTGGCAGCTCCAGAGGTGTTTGTTGCTTTTTCTTTACGTCGCTCTCTCTTGGTCTGCCAAGCAGTGTCTTTTCTCCTTGCCTCTCCTGAGGCCTGTTTTCATAGCCTGCTGCCAGCTGAGTCGGTCGACGGCAGTTTTTTCCCAGTCATTTGGGTTGATGTCGCAGCTCTTCATGTCCCGTTTACAGACATCTTTGAAGTGCAGGACTGGGCGACCAGTGACCCGTGTGCCTGATGCCAGCTCGCCATACAAGACATCCTTGGGTATTCTGCCATCCTGCATGTGGCGCGCGTGTCCAAGCCATCTCAGGCGCCTATGACTGAGTAGAGAGTACATGCTGGGAATATTGGCCAAGTTGAGGACTGAGGTGTTGGCAATGCAATCTTGCCATCTGATACCGAGGATGCGTCTTGAGACATCGGAGGTGGAATGTGTTTAGTCGATGTTCTTGATGGGCGTATGTTGTCCAGAACTCAGACCCATAGAGGAGGGTGCTAAGGACGCAGGCCCGATACACTTTTACTTTGGTGTTGAGCGTTCGAGATTTGTTCTCCCACATTCTTTTGGTCAACCTGAACATAGCTGTAGACGCCTTCCCAATGCGCTTGTCAATCTCTGTGACAAGGGACAAATTGCAGGTGATGGTGGAACCCAAGTGAGTGAAGTCCTGAACGACTTCCATGGTGTAGCTACCAATGTTTATGGAAGTGGTGTCTTTGACATCCTGGCCCATGACATTGGTCTTTTTCAGACTGATTGTCAAGTTAAAGTTGTTGCAGGCATTGGCAAGGTGGTCCACGTGTATCTGCAGACCTTGTTTTGTGTGACCTGTCAGTGCGGCATCATCGGCAAATAGGAGTTCTCTGATGAGGACTCTGCGAACTATGGTTTTGGATCTGAGACGGCCAAGATTGAACAGTTTGCCATCAGTTCTTGTATGGAGAAAGACTCCCTCTTGTGCTGTCCCAAAGGCATGTGTGAGCATAAGTGAGAAAAAGATCTTCTTTGGTTCTTTCGGTAAAGTCACGTAGAATGAGAATAAAATAATAAATTGATAAAATAAAATAACGCAATAATATTCTCACGACGTTTCGGCCACAACACAAGCGGCCTTCATCAGGTGAAGTGACGAGACTGTCTGGTAGGACAGCGCTGGAGTGAAAGAGCCACGTTCAGATACGGCCTTTAAGCTGTGTGAGAGGAAACAAAGCGCCTTGACAAAGGAATTAGCATATAATTTAGCATTGAAATGGCTGAGTGATTAGCTTGTGACTGGTCACAGAAATAGCTATGTTAAAAGTAAAAGCATACACATCCGCAGAGGCACCCCTTGATAAAGGAATTAGCATAGAATTTAGCATTGAAATAGCTAAGTTAAAGCATACACATCCGCAGAGGCACCCCTTGACAAAGGAATCAACATAGAATTTAGCATTGAAATAGCTGAGTGATTAGCTTGTAACTGGTCACAGAAATAGCTACGTTAAAGTCAGAGCATACACATTCACCGAGGCACTTAGTACAAATCAAACAGGAGAATTTAGCATTGAAATAACTAGGCGAATTTAGCATTGAAATAACTGAGTGATTAGCTAGTGACTGGTCACAGAAATGACTATGTTGAAGTCAAGGCCTACACATCTGAGCTATTCACAGTACTATATAGTGAACCAATAAAAAACTAAAATATAAATTACCTTAATGTTATCAATAAACTATATAATCTCCAATCAGCTAAGCTACCAACAATAAGTCGTTATATATCACAATGCTATATGGCGAAAAAATGGGTGGATTCTTACCCTCAACTTTAGCACCACGGATAGCTACGGGCCCCGTTCAGACGGACGAGTTCATCCATGGTCGGAACAGAGGAGGGGGAGAGAGACAGCTGCGAGGCGCTATTATACTCCATGTTGTAAACCATACCATTAACCGTGGTGTGAGAGGTATTAAGAGTCAATGCTGGCGAAAGAGCTGCGGTCTGAAGGTCATCGTAAAATACAATTAATTAAGAACAGAAATGGTTTAAAACATCTTTCCAATGGTTACTAAGCCAGAATCCATCTCGGTTGAAATTGTCTCTGTGCTTGTATATGTGAATGGCCTCATGAACGAATCTCTCATGGTAGCCGGTTGGTTTGCAAAGAACCTCCGTCTTGGAGAAGTCAATGTCATGTGAGCCCACTGAATTATGACAGTGATCTGCCACGGCAGAGGAGTTCGTCCTACCGTGTTTCAAGTCTGCTTTATGTTCGCGGATGCGGTCCGAGATATGTCGTTTGGTTTCTCCAATGTAGCTACTACCACAGAGGTACTTTAGTTTGTAAACGCCCAGGTACTGTATGTCTGGAACAGCATCTTTTACAGATGGAACTAAATCACGGATTTTATGTACTGTGTTGAATCGGACCTGGATCTTGTGTTTATTCAGGATTTTGGAGATATTTTTAGTGACCCCTGTAATGTAGGGTAAGGTGATGGTTTTGAGTGGCTCCACAAGAGGATCCTTCTTCATGACTGGAGTGATGGCTTTGCGGATTGTGTAGTCGGAGTAACCATTAGCCCTGAGAGCCTGGTGTACGTGCTTGAGTTCACTCGTAATGTGTTCCTGGTCGGAAATGCATTGGGCTCTATGGTATAGAGTCTTGATGAGGGAGTTCTTCTGGGATGGATGGTGGTGGGAATCCGGTTTCAAGTAAGCATGTGTATGGGCAGCTTTCCTGTAGACAGAGTGGCTCATTGAACCATCATGTTTCCTTTTAATTAAGACATCAAAAAGGGGTAGTTTGCCATCTTTTTCGACCTCCATGGTAAATCTGATGGCTGGGTGTATGGAATTGATGTGGTCGCGGAATTGGTCTAGAGCAGGCTGGCCATGTGGCCAGATGACAAAGGTGTCATCAACGTACCTCTTCCATAAGGTCGGGCGTAGAGTGGCAGTCTGGATGGCGTCAGTTTCAAAATATTCCATGAATACGTTGGCTACAACCGGAGATAGGGGGGAGCCCATTGGGGTGCCCTCAGTTTGTTTGTATAAAGTTCCATTCCAGGTGAAGTATGTGTTGGTTAAGCAATGTCTCAACATGGGGGGTACATTAGTATGCAGTCCTTGATGAACCAGGTCTTCAATGATAGCGAAGATGTCAGGTACCGGGACTTTGGTGAACAAGGACACCGCATCAACACTGACAAGCAGGTCGTCTGGGGACAGGGAAATGCCTTTGATTGTCGATACCAGGTGAGTAGAATTTAGTACCGCAGAGGTGGTTTCTCCAGTGAAAGGTCGCAGTATATCAGCAAGAAAACGTGCCAGTTTGTAGGTGGGGGAGTTGATAGTAGAGACGATGGGACGAAGGGGTGTTTCTTTTTTTTTCGATTTAAAGCTTTCGTGACTGCAATGATTCATCTTCTTTGGTTCTTTCGGTAAAGTCACGTAGAATGAGAATAAAATAATAAATTGATAAAATAAAATAACACAATAATATTCTCACGACGTTTCGGCCACAACACAAGCGGCCTTCATCAGGTGAAGGGAGCGAGACTGTCTGGTAGGACAGCGCTGGAGTGAGAGAGCCACGTTCAGATCACGGCTTTTAAGCTTAGAGTCGCGGCATCTCTTCAGAAAGGTGAGAGACTCGATTAGTTGAGCCTTCTTATCCCGAAGTCTGTTGAATGATCTTAAGGATGTGTGGAATCCCTCCCCGTAGAGGCGGTTAAATTTCGATTTAAAGCTTTCGTGACTGCAATGATTCATCTTCTTTGGTTCTTTCGGTAAAGTCACGTAGAATGAGAATAAAATAATAAATTGATAAAATAAAATAACACAATAATATTCTCACGACGTTTCGGCCACAACACAAGCGGCCTTCATCAGGTGAAGGGAGCGAGACTGTCTGGTAGGACAGCACTGGAGTGAGAGAGCCACGTTCAGATCACGGCTTTTAAGCTTAGAGTCGCGGCATCTCTTCAGAAAGGTGAGAGACTCGATTAGTTGAGCCTTCTTATCCCGAAGTCTGTTGAATGATCTTAAGGATGTGTGGAATCCCTCCCCGTAGAGGCGGTTAAATTTCGATTTAAAGCTTTCGTGACTGCAATGATTCATCTTCTTTGGTTCTTTCGGTAAAGTCACGTAGAATGAGAATAAAATAATAAATTGATAAAATAAAATAACACAATAATATTCTCACGACGTTTCGGCCACAACACAAGCGGCCTTCATCAGGTGAAGGGAGCGAGACTGTCTGGTAGGACAGCGCTGGAGTGAGAGAGCCACGTTCAGATCACGGCTTTTAAGCTTAGAGTCGCGGCATCTCTTCAGAAAGGTGAGAGACTCGATTAGTTGAGCCTTCTTATCCCGAAGTCTGTTGAATGATCTTAAGGATGTGTGGAATCCCTCCCCGTAGAGGCGGTTAAATTTCGATTTAAAGCTTTCGTGACTGCAATGATTCATCTTCTTTGGTTCTTTCGGTAAAGTCACGTAGAATGAGAATAAAATAATAAATTGATAAAATAAAATAACACAATAATATTCTCACGACGTTTCGGCCACAACACAAGCGGCCTTCATCAGGTGAAGGGAGCGAGACTGTCTGGTAGGACAGTGCTGGAGTGAGAGAGCCACGTTCAGATCACGGCCTTTAAGCTTAGAGTCGCGGCATCTCTTCAGAAAGGTGAGAGACTCGATTATTTGAGCCTTCTTATCCCGAAGTCTGTTGAATGATCTTAAGGATGTGTGGAATCCCTCCCCGTAGAGGCGGTTAAATTTCGATTTAAAGCTTTCGTGACTGCAATGATTCATCTTCTTTGGTTCTTTCGGTAAAGT
Organism: Petromyzon marinus; assembly: GCF_048934315.1. Lineage (NCBI taxonomy): Eukaryota > Metazoa > Chordata > Hyperoartia > Petromyzontiformes > Petromyzontidae > Petromyzon > Petromyzon marinus. The sequence continues at coordinate 27,310,212 of NC_133669.1, forward strand.
CACGTAGAATGAGAATAAAATAATAAATTGATAAAATAAAATAACACAATAATATTCTCACGACGTTTCGGCCACAACACAAGCGGCCTTCATCAGGTGAAGGGAGCGAGACTGTCTGGTAGGACAGCGCTGGAGTGAGAGAGCCACGTTCAGATCACGGCTTTTAAGCTTAGAGTCGCGGCATCTCTTCAGAAAGGTGAGAGACTCGATTAGTTGAGCCTTCTTATCCCGAAGTCTGTTGAATGATCTTAAGGATGTGTGGAATCCCTCCCCGTAGAGGCGGTTAAATTTCGATTTAAAGCTTTCGTGACTGCAATGATTCATCTTCTTTGGTTCTTTCGGTAAAGTCACGTAGAATGAGAATAAAATAATAAATTGATAAAATAAAATAACACAATAATATTCTCACGACGTTTCGGCCACAACACAAGCGGCCTTCATCAGGTGAAGGGAACGAGACTGTCTGGTAGGACAGCGCTGGAGTGAGAGAGCCACGTTCAGATCACGGCTTTTAAGCTTAGAGTCGCGGCATCTCTTCAGAAAGGTGAGAGACTCGATTAGTTGAGCCTTCTTATCCCGAAGTCTGTTGAATGATCTTAAGGATGTGTGGAATCCCTCCCCGTAGAGGCGGTTAAATTTCGATTTAAAGCTTTCGTGACTGCAATGATTCATCTTCTTTGGTTCTTTCGGTAAAGTCACGTAGAATGAGAATAAAATAATAAATTGATAAAATAAAATAACACAATAATATTCTCACGACGTTTCGGCCACAACACAAGCGGCCTTCATCAGGTGAAGGGAGCGAGACTGTCTGGTAGGACAGCGCTGGAGTGAGAGAGCCACGTTCAGATCACGGCTTTTAAGCTTAGAGTCGCGGCATCTCTTCAGAAAGGTGAGAGACTCGATTAGTTGAGCCTTCTTATCCCGAAGTCTGTTGAATGATCTTAAGGATGTGTGGAATCCCTCCCCGTAGAGGCGGTTAAATTTCGATTTAAAGCTTTCGTGACTGCAATGATTCATCTTCTTTGGTTCTTTCGGTAAAGTCACGTAGAATGAGAATAAAATAATAAATTGATAAAATAAAATAACACAATAATATTCTCACGACGTTTCGGCCACAACACAAGCGGCCTTCATCAGGTGAAGGGAGCGAGACTGTCTGGTAGGACAGCGCTGGAGTGAGAGAGCCACGTTCAGATCACGGCTTTTAAGCTTAGAGTCGCGGCATCTCTTCAGAAAGGTGAGAGACTCGATTAGTTGAGCCTTCTTATCCCGAAGTCTGTTGAATGATCTTAAGGATGTGTGGAATCCCTCCCCGTAGAGGCGGTTAAATTTCGATTTAAAGCTTTCGTGACTGCAATGATTCATCTTCTTTGGTTCTTTCGGTAAAGTCACGTAGAATGAGAATAAAATAATAAATTGATAAAATAAAATAACACAATAATATTCTCACGACGTTTCGGCCACAACACAAGCGGCCTTCATCAGGTGAAGGGAGCGAGACTGTCTGGTAGGACAGCGCTGGAGTGAGAGAGCCACGTTCAGATCACGGCTTTTAAGCTTAGAGTCGCGGCATCTCTTCAGAAAGGTGAGAGACTCGATTAGTTGAGCCTTCTTATCCCGAAGTCTGTTGAATGATCTTAAGGATGTGTGGAATCCCTCCCCGTAGAGGCGGTTAAATTTCGATTTAAAGCTTTCGTGACTGCAATGATTCATCTTCTTTGGTTCTTTCGGTAAAGTCACGTAGAATGAGAATTAAATAATAAATTGATAAAATAAAATAACACAATAATATTCTCACGACGTTTCGGCCACAACACAAGCGGCCTTCATCAGGTGAAGGGAGCGAGACTGTCTGGTAGGACAGTGCTGGAGTGAGAGAGCCACGTTCAGATCACGGCTTTTAAGCTTAGAGTCGCGGCATCTCTTCAGAAAGGTGAGAGACTCGATTAGTTGAGCCCTCTTATCCCGAAGTCTGTTGAATGATCTTAAGGATGTGTGGAATCCCTCCCCGTAGAGGCGGTTAAATTTCGATTTAAAGCTTTCGTGACTGCAATGATTCATCTTCTTTGGTTCTTTCGGTAAAGTCACGTAGAATGAGAATAAAATAATAAATTGATAAAATAAAATAACACAATAATATTCTCACGACGTTTCGGCCACAACACAAGCGGCCTTCATCAGGTGAAGGGAGCGAGACTGTCTGGTAGGACAGCGCTGGAGTGAGAGAGCCACGTTCAGATCACGGCTTTTAAGCTTAGAGTCGCGGCATCTCTTCAGAAAGGTGAGAGACTCGATTAGTTGAGCCTTCTTATCCCGAAGTCTGTTGAATGATCTTAAGGATGTGTGGAATCCCTCCCCGTAGAGGCGGTTAAATTTCGATTTAAAGCTTTCGTGACTGCAATGATTCATCTTCTTTGGTTCTTTCGGTAAAGTCACGTAGAATGAGAATAAAATAATAAATTGATAAAATAAAATAACACAATAATATTCTCACGACGTTTCGGCCACAACACAAGCGGCCTTCATCAGGTGAAGGGAGCGAGACTGTCTGGTAGGACAGCGCTGGAGTGAGAGAGCCACGTTCAGATCACGGCTTTTAAGCTTAGAGTCGCGGCATCTCTTCAGAAAGGTGAGAGACTCGATTAGTTGAGCCTTCTTATCCCGAAGTCTGTTGAATGATCTTAAGGATGTGTGGAATCCCTCCCCGTAGAGGCGGTTAAATTTCGATTTAAAGCTTTCGTGACTGCAATGATTCATCTTCTTTGGTTCTTTCGGTAAAGTCACGTAGAATGAGAATAAAATAATAAATTGATAAAATAAAATAACACAATAATATTCTCACGACGTTTCGGCCACAACACAAGCGGCCTTCATCAGGTGAAGGGAGCGAGACTGTCTGGTAGGACAGCGCTGGAGTGAGAGAGCCACGTTCAGATCACGGCTTTTAAGCTTAGAGTCGCGGCATCTCTTCAGAAAGGTGAGAGACTCGATTAGTTGAGCCTTCTTATCCCGAAGTCTGTTGAATGATCTTAAGGATGTGTGGAATCCCTCCCGTAGAGGCGGTTAAATTTCGATTTAAAGCTTTCGTGACTGCAATGATTCATCTTCTTTGGTTCTTTCGGTAAAGTCACGTAGAATGAGAATAACATAATAAATTGATAAAATAAAATAACACAATAATATTCTCACGACGTTTCGGCCACAACACAAGCGGCCTTCATCAGGTGAAGGGAGCGAGACTGTCTGGTAGGACAGCGCTGGAGTGAGAGAGCCACGTTCAGATCACGGCTTTTAAGCTTAGAGTCGCGGCATCTCTTCAGAAAGGTGAGAGACTCGATTAGTTGAGCCTTCTTATCCCGAAGTCTGTTGAATGATCTTAAGGATGTGTGGAATCCCTCCCCGTAGAGGCGGTTAAATTTCGATTTAAAGCTTTCGTGACTGCAATGATTCATCTTCTTTGGTTCTTTCGGTAAAGTCACGTAGAATGAGAATAAAATAATAAATTGATAAAATAAAATAACACAATAATATTCTCACGACGTTTCGGCCACAACACAAGCGGCCTTCATCAGGTGAAGGGAGCGAGACTGTCTGGTAGGACAGCGCTGGAGTGAGAGAGCCACGTTCAGATCACGGCTTTTAAGCTTAGAGTCGCGGCATCTCTTCAGAAAGGTGAGAGACTCGATTAGTTGAGCCTTCTTATCCCGAAGTCTGTTGAATGATCTTAAGGATGTGTGGAATCCCTCCCCGTAGAGGCGGTTAAATTTCGATTTAAAGCTTTCGTGACTGCAATGATTCATCTTCTTTGGTTCTTTCGGTAAAGTCACGTAGAATGAGAATAAAATAATAAATTGATAAAATAAAATAACACAATAATATTCTCACGACGTTTCGGCCACAACACAAGCGGCCTTCATCAGGTGAAGGGAGCGAGACTGTCTGGTAGGACAGCGCTGGAGTGAGAGAGCCACGTTCAGATCACGGCTTTTAAGCTTAGAGTCGCGGCATCTCTTCAGAAAGGTGAGAGACTCGATTAGTTGAGCCTTCTTATCCCGAAGTCTGTTGAATGATCTTAAGGATGTGTGGAATCCCTCCCCGTAGAGGCGGTTAAATTTCGATTTAAAGCTTTCGTGACTGCAATGATTCATCTTCTTTGGTTCTTTCGGTAAAGTCACGTAGAATGAGAATAAAATAATAAATTGATAAAATAAAATAACACAATAATATTCTCACGACGTTTCGGCCACAACACAAGCGGCCTTCATCAGGTGAAGGGAGCGAGACTGTCTGGTAGGACAGCGCTGGAGTGAGAGAGCCACGTTCAGATCACGGCTTTTAAGCTTAGAGTCGCGGCATCTCTTCAGAAAGGTGAGAGACTCGATTAGTTGAGCCCTCTTATCCCGAAGTCTGTTGAATGATCTTAAGGATGTGTGGAATCCCTCCCCGTAGAGGCGGTTAAATTTCGATTTAAAGCTTTCGTGACTGCAATGATTCATCTTCTTTGGTTCTTTCGGTAAAGTCACGTAGAATGAGAATAAAATAATAAATTGATAAAATAAAATAACACAATAATATTCTCACGACGTTTCGGCCACAACACAAGCGGCCTTCATCAGGTGAAGGGAGCGAGACTGTCTGGTAGGACAGCGCTGGAGTGAGAGAGCCACGTTCAGATCACGGCTTTTAAGCTTAGAGTCGCGGCATCTCTTCAGAAAGGTGAGAGACTCGATTAGTTGAGCCTTCTTATCCCGAAGTCTGTTGAATGATCTTAAGGATGTGTGGAATCCCTCCCCGTAGAGGCGGTTAAATTTCGATTTAAAGCTTTCGTGACTGCAATGATTCATCTTCTTTGGTTCTTTCGGTAAAGTCACGTAGAATGAGAATAAAATAATAAATTGATAAAATAAAATAACACAATAATATTCTCACGACGTTTCGGCCACAACACAAGCGGCCTTCATCAGGTGAAGGGAGCGAGACTGTCTGGTAGGACAGCGCTGGAGTGAGAGAGCCACGTTCAGATCACGGCTTTTAAGCTTAGAGTCGCGGCATCTCTTCAGAAAGGTGAGAGACTCGATTAGTTGAGCCTTCTTATCCCGAAGTCTGTTGAATGATCTTAAGGATGTGTGGAATCCCTCCCCGTAGAGGCGGTTAAATTTCGATTTAAAGCTTTCGTGACTGCAATGATTCATCTTCTTTGGTTCTTTCGGTAAAGTCACGTAGAATGAGAATAAAATAATAAATTGATAAAATAAAATAACACAATAATATTCTCACGACGTTTCGGCCACAACACAAGCGGCCTTCATCAGGTGAAGGGAGCGAGACTGTCTGGTAGGACAGCGCTGGAGTGAGAGAGCCACGTTCAGATCACGGCTTTTAAGCTTAGAGTCGCGGCATCTCTTCAGAAAGGTGAGAGACTCGATTAGTTGAGCCTTCTTATCCCGAAGTCTGTTGAATGATCTTAAGGATGTGTGGAATCCCTCCCCGTAGAGGCGGTTAAATTTCGATTTAAAGCTTTCGTGACTGCAATGATTCATCTTCTTTGGTTCTTTCGGTAAAGTCACGTAGAATGAGAATAAAATAATAAATTGATAAAATAAAATAACACAATAATATTCTCACGACGTTTCGGCCACAACACAAGCGGCCTTCATCAGGTGAAGGGAGCGAGACTGTCTGGTAGGACAGCGCTGGAGTGAGAGAGCCACGTTCAGATCACGGCTTTTAAGCTTAGAGTCGCGGCATCTCTTCAGAAAGGTGAGAGACTCGATTAGTTGAGCCTTCTTATCCCGAAGTCTGTTGAATGATCTTAAGGATGTGTGGAATCCCTCCCCGTAGAGGCGGTTAAATTTCGATTTAAAGCTTTCGTGACTGCAATGATTCATCTTCTTTGGTTCTTTCGGTAAAGTCACGTAGAATGAGAATAAAATAATAAATTGATAAAATAAAATAACACAATAATATTCTCACGACGTTTCGGCCACAACACAAGCGGCCTTCATCAGGTGAAGGGAGCGAGACTGTCTGGTAGGACAGCGCTGGAGTGAGAGAGCCACGTTCAGATCACGGCTTTTAAGCTTAGAGTCGCGGCATCTCTTCAGAAAGGTGAGAGACTCGATTAGTTGAGCCTTCTTATCCCGAAGTCTGTTGAATGATCTTAAGGATGTGTGGAATCCCTCCCCGTAGAGGCGGTTAAATTTCGATTTAAAGCTTTCGTGACTGCAATGATTCATCTTCTTTGGTTCTTTCGGTAAAGTCACGTAGAATGAGAATAAAATAATAAATTGATAAAATAAAATAACACAATAATATTCTCACGACGTTTCGGCCACAACACAAGCGGCCTTCATCAGGTGAAGGGAGCGAGACTGTCTGGTAGGACAGCGCTGGAGTGAGAGAGCCACGTTCAGATCACGGCTTTTAAGCTTAGAGTCGCGGCATCTCTTCAGAAAGGTGAGAGACTCGATTAGTTGAGCCTTCTTATCCCGAAGTCTGTTGAATGATCTTAAGGATGTGTGGAATCCCTCCCCGTAGAGGCGGTTAAATTTCGATTTAAAGCTTTCGTGACTGCAATGATTCATCTTCTTTGGTTCTTTCGGTAAAGTCACGTAGAATGAGAATAACATAATAAATTGATAAAATAAAATAACACAATAATATTCTCACGACGTTTCGGCCACAACACAAGCGGCCTTCATCAGGTGAAGGGAGCGAGACTGTCTGGTAGGACAGCGCTGGAGTGAGAGAGCCACGTTCAGATCACGGCTTTTAAGCTTAGAGTCGCGGCATCTCTTCAGAAAGGTGAGAGACTCGATTAGTTGAGCCTTCTTATCCCGAAGTCTGTTGAATGATCTTAAGGATGTGTGGAATCCCTCCCCGTAGAGGCGGTTAAATTTCGATTTAAAGCTTTCGTGACTGCAATGATTCATCTTCTTTTGGTTCTTTCGGTAAAGTCACGTAGAATGAGAATAAAATAATAAATTGATAAAATAAAATAACACAATAATATTCTCACGACGTTTCGGCCACAACACAAGCGGCCTTCATCAGGTGAAGGGAGCGAGACTGTCTGGTAGGACAGCGCTGGAGTGAGAGAGCCACGTTCAGATCACGGCTTTTAAGCTTAGAGTCGCGGCATCTCTTCAGAAAGGTGAGAGACTCGATTAGTTGAGCCTTCTTATCCCGAAGTCTGTTGAATGATCTTAAGGATGTGTGGAATCCCTCCCCGTAGAGGCGGTTAAATTTCGATTTAAAGCTTTCGTGACTGCAATGATTCATCTTCTTTGGTTCTTTCGGTAAAGTCACGTAGAATGAGAATAAAATAATAAATTGATAAAATAAAATAACACAATAATATTCTCACGACGTTTCGGCCACAACACAAGCGGCCTTCATCAGGTGAAGGGAGCGAGACTGTCTGGTAGGACAGCGCTGGAGTGAGAGAGCCACGTTCAGATCACGGCTTTTAAGCTTAGAGTCGCGGCATCTCTTCAGAAAGGTGAGAGACTCGATTAGTTGAGCCTTCTTATCCCGAAGTCTGTTGAATGATCTTAAGGATGTGTGGAATCCCTCCCCGTAGAGGCGGTTAAATTTCGATTTAAAGCTTTCGTGACTGCAATGATTCATCTTCTTTGGTTCTTTCGGTAAAGTCACGTAGAATGAGAATAAAATAATAAATTGATAAAATAAAATAACACAATAATATTCTCACGACGTTTCGGCCACAACACAAGCGGCCTTCATCAGGTGAAGGGAGCGAGACTGTCTGGTAGGACAGCGCTGGAGTGAGAGAGCCACGTTCAGATCACGGCTTTTAAGCTTAGAGTCGCGGCATCTCTTCAGAAAGGTGAGAGACTCGATTAGTTGAGCCTTCTTATCCCGAAGTCTGTTGAATGATCTTAAGGATGTGTGGAATCCCTCCCCGTAGAGGCGGTTAAATTTCGATTTAAAGCTTTCGTGACTGCAATGATTCATCTTCTTTGGTTCTTTCGGTAAAGTCACGTAGAATGAGAATAAAATAATAAATTGATAAAATAAAATAACACAATAATATTCTCACGACGTTTCGGCCACAACACAAGCGGCCTTCATCAGGTGAAGGGAGCGAGACTGTCTGGTAGGACAGCGCTGGAGTGAGAGAGCCACGTTCAGATCACGGCTTTTAAGCTTAGAGTCGCGGCATCTCTTCAGAAAGGTGAGAGACTCGATTAGTTGAGCCCTCTTATCCCGAAGTCTGTTGAATGATCTTAAGGATGTGTGGAATCCCTCCCCGTAGAGGCGGTTAAATTTCGATTTAAAGCTTTCGTGACTGCAATGATTCATCTTCTTTGGTTCTTTCGGTAAAGTCACGTAGAATGAGAATAAAATAATAAATTGATAAAATAAAATAACACAATAATATTCTCACGACGTTTCGGCCACAACACAAGCGGCCTTCATCAGGTGAAGGGAGCGAGACTGTCTGGTAGGACAGCGCTGGAGTGAGAGAGCCACGTTCAGATCACGGCTTTTAAGCTTAGAGTCGCGGCATCTCTTCAGAAAGGTGAGAGACTCGATTAGTTGAGCCTTCTTATCCCGAAGTCTGTTGAATGATCTTAAGGATGTGTGGAATCCCTCCCCGTAGAGGCGGTTAAATTTCGATTTAAAGCTTTCGTGACTGCAATGATTCATCTTCTTTGGTTCTTTCGGTAAAGTCACGTAGAATGAGAATAAAATAATAAATTGATAAAATAAAATAACACAATAATATTCTCACGACGTTTCGGCCACAACACAAGCGGCCTTCATCAGGTGAAGGGAGCGAGACTGTCTGGTAGGACAGCGCTGGAGTGAGAGAGCCACGTTCAGATCACGGCTTTTAAGCTTAGAGTCGCGGCATCTCTTCAGAAAGGTGAGAGACTCGATTAGTTGAGCCTTCTTATCCCGAAGTCTGTTGAATGATCTTAAGGATGTGTGGAATCCCTCCCCGTAGAGGCGGTTAAATTTCGATTTAAAGCTTTCGTGACTGCAATGATTCATCTTCTTTGGTTCTTTCGGTAAAGTCACGTAGAATGAGAATAAAATAATAAATTGATAAAATAAAATAACACAATAATATTCTCACGACGTTTCGGCCACAACACAAGCGGCCTTCATCAGGTGAAGGGAGCGAGACTGTCTGGTAGGACAGCGCTGGAGTGAGAGAGCCACGTTCAGATCACGGCTTTTAAGCTTAGAGTCGCGGCATCTCTTCAGAAAGGTGAGAGACTCGATTAGTTGAGCCTTCTTATCCCGAAGTCTGTTGAATGATCTTAAGGATGTGTGGAATCCCTCCCCGTAGAGGCGGTTAAATTTCGATTTAAAGCTTTCGTGACTGCAATGATTCATCTTCTTTGGTTCTTTCGGTAAAGTCACGTAGAATGAGAATAAAATAATAAATTGATAAAATAAAATAACACAATAATATTCTCACGACGTTTCGGCCACAACACAAGCGGCCTTCATCAGGTGAAGGGAGCGAGACTGTCTGGTAGGACAGCGCTGGAGTGAGAGAGCCACGTTCAGATCACGGCTTTTAAGCTTAGAGTCGCGGCATCTCTTCAGAAAGGTGAGAGACTCGATTAGTTGAGCCTTCTTATCCCGAAGTCTGTTGAATGATCTTAAGGATGTGTGGAATCCCTCCCCGTAGAGGCGGTTAAATTTCGATTTAAAGCTTTCGTGACTGCAATGATTCATCTTCTTTGGTTCTTTCGGTAAAGTCACGTAGAATGAGAATAAAATAATAAATTGATAAAATAAAATAACACAATAATATTCTCACGACGTTTCGGCCACAACACAAGCGGCCTTCATCAGGTGAAGGGAGCGAGACTGTCTGGTAGGACAGCGCTGGAGTGAGAGAGCCACGTTCAGATCACGGCTTTTAAGCTTAGAGTCGCGGCATCTCTTCAGAAAGGTGAGAGACTCGATTAGTTGAGCCTTCTTATCCCGAAGTCTGTTGAATGATCTTAAGGATGTGTGGAATCCCTCCCCGTAGAGGCGGTTAAATTTCGATTTAAAGCTTTCGTGACTGCAATGATTCATCTTCTTTGGTTCTTTCGGTAAAGTCACGTAGAATGAGAATAAAATAATAAATTGATAAAATAAAATAACACAATAATATTCTCACGACGTTTCGGCCACAACACAAGCGGCCTTCATCAGGTGAAGGGAGCGAGACTGTCTGGTAGGACAGCGCTGGAGTGAGAGAGCCACGTTCAGATCACGGCTTTTAAGCTTAGAGTCGCGGCATCTCTTCAGAAAGGTGAGAGACTCGATTAGTTGAGCCTTCTTATCCCGAAGTCTGTTGAATGATCTTAAGGATGTGTGGAATCCCTCCCCGTAGAGGCGGTTAAATTTCGATTTAAAGCTTTCGTGACTGCAATGATTCATCTTCTTTGGTTCTTTCGGTAAAGTCACGTAGAATGAGAATAAAATAATAAATTGATAAAATAAAATAACACAATAATATTCTCACGACGTTTCGGCCACAACACAAGCGGCCTTCATCAGGTGAAGGGAGCGAGACTGTCTGGTAGGACAGCGCTGGAGTGAGAGAGCCACGTTCAGATCACGGCTTTTAAGCTTAGAGTCGCGGCATCTCTTCAGAAAGGTGAGAGACTCGATTAGTTGAGCCTTCTTATCCCGAAGTCTGGTGAATGATCTTAAGGATGTGTGGAATCCCTCCCCGTAGAGGCGGTTAAATTTCGATTTAAAGATTTCGTGACTGCAATGATTCATCTTCTTTGGTTCTTTCGGTAAAGTCACGTAGAATGAGAATAAAATAATAAATTGATAAAATAAAATAACACAATAATATTCTCACGACGTTTCGGCCACAACACAAGCGGCCTTCATCAGGTGAAGGGAGCGAGACTGTCTGGTAGGACAGCGCTGGAGTGAGAGAGCCACGTTCAGATCACGGCTTTTAAGCTTAGAGTCGCGGCATCTCTTCAGAAAGGTGAGAGACTCGATTAGTTGAGCCTTCTTATCCCGAAGTCTGTTGAATGATCTTAAGGATGTGTGGAATCCCTCCCCGTAGAGGCGGTTAAATTTCGATTTAAAGATTTCGTGACTGCAATGATTCATCTTCTTTGGTTCTTTCGGTAAAGTCACGTAGAATGAGAATAAAATAATAAATTGATAAAATAAAATAACACAATAATATTCTCACGACGTTTCGGCCACAACACAAGCGGAATACATCAGGTGAAGGGAGCGAGACTGTCTGGTAGGACAGCGCTGGAGTGAGAGAGCCACGTTCAGATCACGGCTTTTAAGCTTAGAGTCGCGGCATCTCTTCAGAAAGGTGAGAGACTCGATTAGTTGAGCCTTCTTATCCCGAAGTCTGTTGAATGATCTTAAGGATGTGTGGAATCCCTCCCCGTAGAGGCGGTTAAATTTCGATTTAAAGCTTTCGTGACTGCAATGATTCATCTTCTTTGGTTCTTTCGGTAAAGTCACGTAGAATGAGAATAAAATAATAAATTGATAAAATAAAATAACACAATAATATTCTCACGACGTTTCGGCCACAACACAAGCGGCCTTCATCAGGTGAAGGGAGCGAGACTGTCTGGTAGGACAGCGCTGGAGTGAGAGAGCCACGTTCAGATCACGGCTTTTAAGCTTAGAGTCGCGGCATCTCTTCAGAAAGGTGAGAGACTCGATTAGTTGAGCCTTCTTATCCCGAAGTCTGTTGAATGATCTTAAGGATGTGTGGAATCCCTCCCCGTAGAGGCGGTTAAATTTCGATTTAAAGCTTTCGTGACTGCAATGATTCATCTTCTTTGGTTCTTTCGGTAAAGTCACGTAGAATGAGAATAAAATAATAAATTGATAAAATAAAATAACACAATAATATTCTCACGACGTTTCGGCCACAACACAAGCGGCCTTCATCAGGTGAAGGGAGCGAGACTGTCTGGTAGGACAGCGCTGGAGTGAGAGAGCCACGTTCAGATCACGGCTTTTAAGCTTAGAGTCGCGGCATCTCTTCAGAAAGGTGAGAGACTCGATTAGTTGAGCCTTCTTATCCCGAAGTCTGTTGAATGATCTTAAGGATGTGTGGAATCCCTCCCCGTAGAGGCGGTTAAATTTCGATTTAAAGCTTTCGTGACTGCAATGATTCATCTTCTTTGGTTCTTTCGGTAAAGTCACGTAGAATGAGAATAAAATAATAAATTGATAAAATAAAATAACACAATAATATTCTCACGACGTTTCGGCCACAACACAAGCGGCCTTCATCAGGTGAAGGGAGCGAGACTGTCTGGTAGGACAGCGCTGGAGTGAGAGAGCCACGTTCAGATCACGGCTTTTAAGCTTAGAGTCGCGGCATCTCTTCAGAAAGGTGAGAGACTCGATTAGTTGAGCCCTCTTATCCCGAAGTCTGTTGAATGATCTTAAGGATGTGTGGAATCCCTCCCCGTAGAGGCGGTTAAATTTCGATTTAAAGCTTTCGTGACTGCAATGATTCATCTTCTTTGGTTCTTTCGGTAAAGTCACGTAGAATGAGAATAAAATAATAAATTGATAAAATAAAATAACACAATAATATTCTCACGACGTTTCGGCCACAACACAAGCGGCCTTCATCAGGTGAAGGGAGCGAGACTGTCTGGTAGGACAGCGCTGGAGTGAGAGAGCCACGTTCAGATCACGGCTTTTAAGCTTAGAGTCGCGGCATCTCTTCAGAAAGGTGAGAGACTCGATTAGTTGAGCCTTCTTATCCCGAAGTCTGTTGAATGATCTTAAGGATGTGTGGAATCCCTCCCCGTAGAGGCGGTTAAATTTCGATTTAAAGCTTTCGTGACTGCAATGATTCATCTTCTTTGGTTCTTTCGGTAAAGTCACGTAGAATGAGAATAAAATAATAAATTGATAAAATAAAATAACACAATAATATTCTCACGACGTTTCGGCCACAACACAAGCGGCCTTCATCAGGTGAAGGGAGCGAGACTGTCTGGTAGGACAGCGCTGGAGTGAGAGAGCCACGTTCAGATCACGGCTTTTAAGCTTAGAGTCGCGGCATCTCTTCAGAAAGGTGAGAGACTCGATTAGTTGAGCCTTCTTATCCCGAAGTCTGTTGAATGATCTTAAGGATGTGTGGAATCCCTCCCCGTAGAGGCGGTTAAATTTCGATTTAAAGCTTTCGTGACTGCAATGATTCATCTTCTTTGGTTCTTTCGGTAAAGTCACGTAGAATGAGAATAAAATAATAAATTGATAAAATAAAATAACACAATAATATTCTCACGACGTTTCGGCCACAACACAAGCGGCCTTCATCAGGTGAAGGGAGCGAGACTGTCTGGTAGGACAGCGCTGGAGTGAGAGAGCCACGTTCAGATCACGGCTTTTAAGCTTAGAGTCGCGGCATCTCTTCAGAAAGGTGAGAGACTCGATTAGTTGAGCCTTCTTATCCCGAAGTCTGTTGAATGATCTTAAGGATGTGTGGAATCCCTCCCCGTAGAGGCGGTTAAATTTCGATTTAAAGCTTTCGTGACTGCAATGATTCATCTTCTTTGGTTCTTTCGGTAAAGTCACGTAGAATGAGAATAAAATAATAAATTGATAAAATAAAATAACACAATAATATTCTCACGACGTTTCGGCCACAACACAAGCGGCCTTCATCAGGTGAAGGGAGCGAGACTGTCTGGTAGGACAGCGCTGGAGTGAGAGAGCCACGTTCAGATCACGGCTTTTAAGCTTAGAGTCGCGGCATCTCTTCAGAAAGGTGAGAGACTCGATTAGTTGAGCCTTCTTATCCCGAAGTCTGTTGAATGATCTTAAGGATGTGTGGAATCCCTCCCCGTAGAGGCGGTTAAATTTCGATTTAAAGCTTTCGTGACTGCAATGATTCATCTTCTTTGGTTCTTTCGGTAAAGTCACGTAGAATGAGAATAAAATAATAAATTGATAAAATAAAATAACACAATAATATTCTCACGACGTTTCGGCCACAACACAAGCGGCCTTCATCAGGTGAAGGGAGCGAGACTGTCTGGTAGGACAGCGCTGGAGTGAGAGAGCCACGTTCAGATCACGGCTTTTAAGCTTAGAGTCGCGGCATCTCTTCAGAAAGGTGAGAGACTCGATTAGTTGAGCCTTCTTATCCCGAAGTCTGTTGAATGATCTTAAGGATGTGTGGAATCCCTCCCCGTAGAGGCGGTTAAATTTCGATTTAAAGCTTTCGTGACTGCAATGATTCATCTTCTTTGGTTCTTTCGGTAAAGTCACGTAGAATGAGAATAAAATAATAAATTGATAAAATAAAATAACACAATAATATTCTCACGACGTTTCGGCCACAACACAAGCGGCCTTCATCAGGTGAAGGGAGCGAGACTGTCTGGTAGGACAGCGCTGGAGTGAGAGAGCCACGTTCAGATCACGGCTTTTAAGCTTAGAGTCGCGGCATCTCTTCAGAAAGGTGAGAGACTCGATTAGTTGAGCCTTCTTATCCCGAAGTCTGTTGAATGATCTTAAGGATGTGTGGAATCCCTCCCCGTAGAGGCGGTTAAATTTCGATTTAAAGCTTTCGTGACTGCAATGATTCATCTTCTTTGGTTCTTTCGGTAAAGTCACGTAGAATGAGAATAAAATAATAAATTGATAAAATAAAATAACACAATAATATTCTCACGACGTTTCGGCCACAACACAAGCGGCCTTCATCAGGTGAAGGGAGCGAGACTGTCTGGTAGGACAGCGCTGGAGTGAGAGAGCCACGTTCAGATCACGGCTTTTAAGCTTAGAGTCGCGGCATCTCTTCAGAAAGGTGAGAGACTCGATTAGTTGAGCCTTCTTATCCCGAAGTCTGTTGAATGATCTTAAGGATGTGTGGAATCCCTCCCCGTAGAGGCGGTTAAATTTCGATTTAAAGATTTCGTGACTGCAATGATTCATCTTCTTTGGTTCTTTCGGTAAAGTCACGTAGAATGAGAATAAAATAATAAATTGATAAAATAAAATAACACAATAATATTCTCACGACGTTTCGGCCACAACACAAG